>NC_059370.1:27497967-27801967 GCF_019703515.2 Myxocyprinus asiaticus | reverse complement strand
ACACTGGGTTTTCGTGTTAATCACCCTGTCAAACTCTTCAAACACATGGTTAACAAATGCCAATAAAACTCTCAGGGCATGTAGACTTCAGAGGCATTTATGGACTGAAGCCTTTAGTAACCAGCTTGTAAGCTGCATGTCATGGCCAATAACTTGCAATCTCCAGCTGTAAAACCACCACCTTTCCACAGCATTTAACTCAACAAGCCATGACTTCTGGTATATATAATTTTTACACACTGTTAATAAGTGGATGCAGTTTGTTACAACATGTTTTATACTTTCCTTGTTCAAATGGGGCAGTAAGTAATTAACAGTGTTTAATGGGGAACGCACTGGTTATACTTGAGGAAGAACTCACCCTCTTGTTTAGGCATATGACAGGCCACAGACTGCAGCCCACAGTACAGCAACAGCACAGGCAGCCACAGAGCAACCATTTCACATTGACTGGTAGATTCTTCTTTAAACACGCATTAACACGATTGACACTAGTCTTGAACTCCTCTGGTGCAACCTAGACCAGACAGGAGAAGCAATGCAGGGTTGCAAACATGTTAAGAATATCTGTCAACAGAGAACCTCCTTCTTTGAATGTTTATTCGAAGTCATTCTTTGTGCATGTAAAAAGAAAATAATAGGCAATACCAAATAAAAAGGCTTAATATACATATTTACAAAGCAAAGTAAAAGGAAATATAAAGAACTCCACAGAGGGGGCCTGGGTAGCTCTGCGAGTACTGACGCTGATTACCACCCCTGGAGTTGCGAGTTCGAATCCAGGGTGTGCTGAGTGACTCCAGCCAGGTCTCCTAAGCAACCAAATTGGCCCGGTTGCTAGGGAGGGTAGAGTCACATGGGGTAACCTCCTCGTGGTCGCAAATAGTGGTTCTCGCTCTCAGTGGGGCGCGTGGTAAATTGTGCGTGGATCGCGGAGTGTAGCATGAGCCTCCACATGCTGCGGGTCTCCGCGGTGTCATGCACAGCGAGCCACGTGATAAGATGCGTGTATTGACTGTCACAGAAGCAGAGGCAATTGAGACTTGTCCTCCGCCACCCAGATTGAGGTAATACATAATACATGAAAATACATAAAAAAACTCCACAGAAAATGGTTTGCAAAATTGTGTTTTTATTTTTTTCTTATGATCTCCACAGATCAGCTGAGATCTTGCAATTGTACGCTTATTACTTGCCAATCAAGCTCTAAAACTCTCAGAGTAAAGGGAGGACAAAAAGATTGAGATAAGCCCATGGCCTGTGGCTGTGCCGTCTAAACAACATGAATGGCTGCTCATTCCTCTCTGGGTATGTACGCCATAAAACCGGGGTCGTAATCTTTTATGACAGGATGCAAAGGTCTCTTTGCAAACAGCAAAAGACCTCGGAATAAAGCCCAGCAGGCCTGATCTGCAGCTTTCAGTCATAATAATCCTGACCTCATCCATCACATGTCACCCTGGGCCACAATACTGGAGCTTCATTTTATTGCCCCGCACTACCCTCGGCCTGCTCTTCCCCCTGCAGCCTTTTTGTATTTCTGCGTCCGACCCAGGAAGCTTCCCATTCTTGTGGATGGCACGGTCTTTATTTCATTATTTTGTCACCTGGAACTGTGTCCTCCCAGCACTGGGGTCCCTGCCTACCGGAGCCCTGGACGGTTTACTTATTGACAGATTTTGTGGTGCACAAGGGGCACTCTTGGATTAAAACCATTCAAGAAACTTCCAAAACATTAAGGGATTCTTTATTTATTAGAGCTCATATCACTGTGTGTGTCTTATGGTATAAAGGTCAACAGGGAAATCAACACAAAGATATTGTATTCACAACAATCAGTACGATTAAACATAGATATTAGTTAGAGATCATTACCTTTCCTGTGAGAACACAGGGGAACTCTGTGTCAAATTTGCTGCTTAGTCCAAACCTGCAAACATATTTTTAAAAAGGTTATGATTGTGTTAATGGCTCTCTGTGGTATGACAGAAAATGGGTTAAGTTTAAGTTAGATGTTAATGTAACTAAAGAAGTTTAGTTAGAAGGCAAAATGATAAGCAGCATATAATATAATAAACAGATTCTAGAGGCTGTTTAATGGTTCTGGGATTTGTCTGTTAATTATCCAGTACAATGTGCTGTACTGTTGTTCAATGTAAAGAATATTATGTTGTTTACCATATTAAATAATAAACCAGTTAAAAAATTGCTATACCACTGATTGCTTTTCATACAATGTAAGACATGTAGGCAAATAAGAGAAATGTCCACACTGTCAATTGCAGTCCTGAGAACCCACATCAATACACATTCTGGATATTTCCCTTTTGCCAACACACCTGATTCAACTCATTAGCTTGTTAGTACAGCCTCCATGACTCCAACTCTGTGTTAAAGGGATAGTTCACCCAAAAACACAAATTCTCTCATCATTTGCTCACCCTCATACCATCTCAGATGTGTATGACTTTCTTTCTTAAGCAGAACACAAATTAAGATTTTTAGAAGAATATCTCAGGTCTGTATGTCCATACAATGCAAGTGAATGGTGACCAGACTCTGCAGCTCCAAAAATCACAAATGAACATAAAAGTAATCCATATGCATATGTTTCCTTTATGTGTTTTTTGGAGCTACAAAATGAAATACAACTTGCACTGTATGGACCTAGAGAGCTGAGATATAGCCTACTTCTAAAAAACTTAATTTGTGTACTGCTCAAGAAAGAAAGTCTTACACATCTGAGATGGCATGAGGGTGAGTAAATGATGTGAGAATTTTCATTTTTGGGTGAACTCTCTCTTTAATAAAGGAAACAAAAATGTGCAGTGATGTGCGTCCCTAAGACTGGAATTGAAAACCACTGCCCTAAGGTTCTTGTATTTCACGGAAGTCTGTACATTATTACATATATTACAATATTATAAGATACTTTGCCAAGAAATCTTGCAAGTTTACTTCAGTATGTGTCCAGTACAGTACAGTAGCCCACAACTTAATATCAAGGCAAAGACCCTAACGAGTTTGAGTGTGGTTACGGTGCAAGCTTTATCCATGGCAAGTAATAAAACCATAAATCTCTGAGCTAACAACCAACCAGACTTCGAGTAAGGAGGGCTGATTCTTCCGCTTAAAAATCACTGTCAGGATACACATTGAAGAGGCTCGGCCTACATGTATTTTGATAGCACAACTTAGCGACAAAAACATGCACTGAGCTTAGCATGGAGGCTACACACAAATGACATGAACTAATAGTGATAAACAGCAGTGCCGCTGCATTCATACGCTTACACGGTGATGTGACCGGCCCCACGCATGACCACAGGTTCGGGGCAATATCTGACGAGATGCTCTTCACTCACAATCCTCTCATCTTCGTCTTCTAACTCATAAATGGTATCAAAGTCCGCCATGTTGGGCAGTAGGACGCTCATGACGTCTCCGGCACATCGCCAATGACGTCACACAAGTCCTATACAGAAACGTCATCGGGCACAGGCGGTGACCAACGTCATTCACAAATACATGCAACTGCTGGAAGCAAACTGTTGAGTTGATATCATATTTTAGCCATTGCTACAAAACAGACTTTCGAAAAAGAGTTGAAGGTGGAAGAATTGTCCTCTTTTTAAGACCGTTTTATACGGTGGCCCATGGGTGCTCATCACAAGAAAATTAGCAAAGCAAATTAAAGCTCAACACAACTAAATTAAGCCACAACACAATTAAATTAATCAGCAACACAATACAATTATCAGAAAAGAAAATGCCTAACTTTGTTGTGTTGTGTATTCATATTGTCGTGCTATGGTGTTTTCATTGTGTTGTGTATTAATATTGTTGCACTTCGGTGTTTTCATTGCGTTGTGTATTAATATTGTTGTGCTATGTCGTCTTCATTGTGTTGTGTATTAATATTGTCGAGCTATGGCTTTTTCATTGTGTTGTGTATTAATATTGTTGCACTTCGGTGTTTTCATTGCGTTGTGTATTAATATTGTCGTGCTATGTCGTCTTCATTGTGTTGTGTATTAATATTGTTGCACTTCGGTGTTTTCATTGCGTTGTGTATTAATATTGTCGTGCTATGGCGTTTTCATTGTGTTGTGTATTAATATTGTCGTGCTATGTCGTCTTCATTGTGTTGTGTATTAATATTGTCGTGCTATGGCGTTTTCATTGCGTTGTGTATTAATATTGTCGTGCTATGTCGTCTTCATTGTGTTGTGTATTAATATTGTCGTGCTATGGCGTTTTCATTGTGTTGTGTATTCATATTGTCGTGCTATGGCGTTTTCATTGTGTTGTGTATTAATATTGTCGTGCTATGGCGTTTTCATTGCGTTGTGTATTAATATTGTCGTGCTATGGCGTTTTCATTGTGTTGTGTATTCATATTGTCGCGCTATGGCGTTTTCATTGTGTTGTGTATTAATATTGTCACGCTACGGCGTTGTCATTGTGTTGTGTATTCATATTGTCGCGCTATGGCGTTGTCATTGTGTTGTGTAATAATATTGTCGCGCTACGGCGTTGTCATTGTGTTGTGTAATAATATTGTTGCGCTATGGCTTTTTCATTGTGTTGTGTATTAATATTGTCGTGCTATGGCTTTTTCATTGTGTTGTGTAATAATATTGTTGTGATATGGCTTTTTCATCGTGTTGTGTATTAATATTGTCGTGCTATGGCGTTTTCATTGCGTTGTGTATTAATATTGTCGTGCTATGTCGTCTTCATTGTGTTGTGTATTAATATTGTCATGCTATGGCTTTTTCATTGTGTTGTGTAATAATATTGTTGTGATATGGCTTTTTCATTGTGTTGTGTATTAATATTGTCATGCTATGGCTTTTTCATTGTGTTGTGTAATAATATTGTTGTGATATGGCTTTTTCATCGTGTTGTGTATTAATATTGTCATGCTATGGCGTTGTCATTGTGTTGTGTATTAATATTGTCGCGCTATGGCGTTTTCATTGTGTTGTGTATTAATATTGTCGCGCTATGGCGTTTTCATAGTGTTGTGTATTAATATTGTCGCGCTGTGGCGTTTTCATTGTGTTGTGTATTAATATTGTTGCACTTCGGTGTCTTCATTGCGTTGTGTATTAATATTGTCATGCTATGGCGTTGTCATTGTGTTGTGTATTAATATTGTCACGCTATGGCGTTTTCATTGTGTTGTGTATTAATATTGTCGCGCTATGGTATTTTCATTGTGTTGTGTATTAATATTGTCGAGCTATGGCATTTTCATTGTGTTGTGTATTAATATTGTTGCACTTCGGTGTTTTCATTGTGTTGTGTATTAATATTGTCGTGCTATGGCGTTTTCATTGTGTTGTGTATTCATATTGTCGCGCTATGGCGTTTTCATTGTGTTGTGTATTCATATTGTCGCGCTACGGCGTTTTCATTGTGTTGTGTATTAATATTGTCGCGCTACGGCGTTGTCATTGTGTTGTGTAATAATATTGTCGCGCTGTGGCGTTTTCATTGTGTTGTGTAGTAATATTGTCGCGCTGTGGCGTTTTCATTGTGTTGTGTAGTAGTATTGTCGCGCTGTGGCGTTTTCATTGTGTTGTGTATTAATATTGTAACGCTATGGCGTTTTCATTGTGTTGTGTATTAATATTGTAGCGCTATGTCGTTTTCATTGTGTTGTGTATTAATATTGTAACGCTATGGCGTTTTCATTGTGTTGTGTATTAATATTGTAGCGCTATGTCGTTTTCATTGTGTTGTGTATTAATATTGTAACGCTATGGCGTTTTCATTGAGTTGTGTATTAATATTGTAGCGCTATGGCGTTTTCATTGTGTTGTGTATTAATATTGTAACGCTATGGCGTTTTCATTGTGTTGTGTATTAATATTGTAGCGCTATGGCGTTTTCATTGTGTTGTGTATTAATATTGTAGCGCTATGGCGTTTTCATTGTGTTGTGTATTAATATTGTAGCGCTATGGCGTTTTCATTGTGTTGTGTATTAATATTGTCGCGCTATGGCGTTTTCATTGTGTTGTGTATTAATATTGTCGCGCTATGGTGTTTTCATATGCGAGTAAATTTCGCACTATGCGACCAAAAAACGTCTGTTGTTAGCCACTGGCAAGTAAATATAAAAATTTCGCTCGCCAGTGATAGAGTTGTGTAGTGTCGAAGCGCCCGAGGCCCTTTTACTGAATAAAAAGCAGTTGATTAAGAAGCTGGATTCAGCCTAGTCTTTCCCTGCATGCTGTGTCATGAGCGCGCAGGAAAAAGCACTTGCGTGTCATTCAGTTGAACTCCGAGCATCTCAGGGAAATTTCACAATCTTGACCCCTAATTTTCAGTATTAGGTTCCTACCTTGTGAATTTTGTTAAAAATTTGTACGAAATTTCAAACAGTGACAACAGCTTGTATCATTATTAAAAATGCGATTTCATGACATCATATAAATTGATAGAATGTGAAATTTGTGCATTTTTAAAAAGCTAAAATGTGATTAAAATTATAAAGCAAAATCTAAAAAAATTATTCTTTCTCCAACATGATCGTAGAGGGTTGTCTAGTGTGGTTTTATTGTGTTCACTTGCTTACCTAAAAGCTATAGCAACATTTGAAAATATTGAGATTTATTTTGTAGGATATAAATGATTTTAATTTAACAGGGTTTTGATTAGGTGTTTGAAAACAACACACAAAACCACTGCTTACACATTGTATAATTGGACTTTTGTCTCAAAATAGTTACTCGATATAGGCCGTGTGTGTCAACTTGCCCTGGTCTCTCCTATGTCTGCAGGTAGTTACCCCCAAATGTTAATTTATTATTATTATTATTATTATTTTCAATCTGGTTGCAGTCAAATTTTTCAATGAAAACTTAATTTTGCTCAATTTGGAAATCTATCCTGAAACGTTGTGTGCTGTCCCCACAATTAATCTGTTGCTTTCAGTTATTGTCAACATTTTTGTTCTTCAGAAGACTTTTTTAATTAACCTCTAAGAATACATCCTACAAAATCATTTGATCTTATTTAATAGACAAATATTAGCTATATGAGCTAATTATTAAATTGTAATAAATGCTACATTTGTAGCCTACAGAAAGCATTGAGGTAAAGACACTTCACTGATTTTGTTCCTCCACCCTAAACAGGCCCAAAATGTAGGTTTGTTTTTCAAGGAAATGCTTTTGTGCATTCTGCCCAACAATCAAAAGTGGTGGTAAATAGACCACATAAATGTAACCAGGGCTCTTTTCACAATTTTCGTTGGTTTAATGACTTAACAAGACTCCATAAAACTTTCTGGCAAAAACATTTTATATACACATTTGCTGGAATCAAATGTTCTACCCGTATCGCTGACACCTGCACATCACACCTGTGAAAAGAAAGTGAACGACGTGCGCTTTGCACACTAACTGCACCATAAAACATCCTGACATTGATTGCAGGTCAGTGGTTTACAATAAAAGTTTAACAGTTCCAGGGCAAGGATCATTATACGTCCCGAAAAACACTGTATACCTGAGCTTTCATTTTATTTACAAACATTTAGATACATTTACCACATACAGAAAATGATATTTATATCTTAATTGATCAAACACAAACAAACCTTTAAAATATTTAGTCTCCCGAACAGACGAACAAAGATTAGATGTACGTTCTTTTTTCTCTTAATTTTAAAAACTATTCTATTAAAACAATATTTGAAGAGCCTCCAGCATTTCGTAGCATTTAAGACGCAATTCTTCTTAGTGGTAATCCACAACACGCGCCGCGGCCGCAGGATGCCTGTCATGTAATAGGTTGTAATCCTTTTTTAATCAAGTGAGTGGTCGGGCTCTGTCCTTTCAGTGTGTTGGAGTGCTCAGTTTAAGTTGGATGTTCCAAGTTCGAGTTCACTGAGTGACAGTAACTTGCTGAATGTTCCTCATAGATGGTAAGGTGTTCATTCCTTGGGGTGGGTAGAGAGAACCGTGTATATCTGATGGACTCAGTGACCCTGGTACCGGAAGGGGACTGACAGAACCTGGATCGCTGTGGACTGATCCACTACTTCCATCAGACTGACCCATTTTCTTTTTAATTAACTTCCTTTCCTTGGCCCTCCGGTTTTGAAACCAGATCTTCACCTGCGGGAACAAAATATAAAAATTATTATTTTATTTTGTTATTGTTATTTTTAAACAAATGAGGCTTAATCTGTAAATGGAAGAATTAAATCAAATTTAAAATGAAAATAAACAGGCCTACCTGTCTCTCTGAAAGCCCAAGGTTTACCGCTAGCTCTGATTTTCTTCTGATTGTGATGTAGCGATTAAAATGAAATTCTTTCTCCAGCTCCAGCCTCTGGTGGTCTGTGTATACCACTCGATATTTCTCCTTCGTTCTCGTTTTGCCTATAGAAATGGAACATGAAATAAATAATCAGAAAATGTACGCATCAGATGAAAATAATAATAATGATACTCGTCTGTAAAACATGCACCTCAGATAAGTAACCTATTTTTTCAAAAATGTAAAATACTTCATTAAGCGTCATGTGGAAAGAAGTAAAAAAGTAACTGAAATGTACTATGTGTGCCTATGATGATGCCATTATAAGGCAGAGAAAGAACTTGTGCATTGTGGAATTTCTATCAAATTAAATAAACAAATGTTTTTGTCATATTGACTTTAAATGTATAACTTTATTACATGTATCATTGCGTTTACATTCACTGTGATCTCTGATAGGCCTACTATAAATCATATAGGCTATAAGCCATTGAAATATTCCTTGAGATGTTCAAGCTAAGATTACATCGCTCTGCATCTAGATATGCAAATTGAGCCTCTGATCTTCTTTGAGGAGAGTTTTTGAACAAACTGCAGAACAAAGAGACTCGAAAACATTACCCAAACGCCATTGATGTATTAAGAGACAACACACATCTTACAAAGAATTACAAGGAGATACCATCAAAAATCTTTTCCTCAAGCCAAGAGCAGGCTGCACTTGTTTGGTCTACAGAGAAAAAAATAAAGGAATATTATGTACGACTAGAAACATCAAGAAAGTGATTCATTATAATGCTTTTTGTATAATGTTTATTCATTCAGCTGCTCACGAGACGATCTCGCGTGCCCAATCTGAGGCCAAACTGTTTATGCATAATGATGAACACTTTAGTGAAAGTTCGAGGAAGTCTAACAGCTAATGTGCAAGAATAATTAAAAAATAGCAATTTCATCTATTTTATCTATGTAAAATGATGTAACTTTTTTTTCTGCAAGTTTCGTCGCGTTGTGTTTTTTTTTAACAGGCGCCAGAGACAGGAGAACTTTATTTGCTGTGAAATGTGTCACTTTTTAAGGCTATATAACCCTCATGAACGGAGACAGGGGAAGACACGTTGCTGCATATCAAAGTGAAAAGGTGTTGAAAGAAGTCGCCGCCTGAATATGACAAAACCTGAGACAATGTAACAGGAAAAGTAGACCTCACATCTTGTTTACGGGAGTCGCAAATTAGCATTACAAGTGACCCTGGCGCCAATTCCCATCGCAACACCTCAATTTTGCCACAAGTAACCTACATTTGCCTCATTCGTTAAATATTTGGAGGGATACATATATTATAAAGTAGGTGTTCGATTTTATTTTCTTGCAAGGAATTGTATTATCAGTTTAGTAGAACTGGACGTGCAAAACTACTCCATTTTCCAATTTCGTAGGCTACTAAATATTTAGTCGAATTCAGTTACTTGATGCAACAACAAACTCTGTAATAAATAGTTTTTTCACCGTGCCGCATTTTTCGCAGTAACTACTAACGAAAAAGCATAAAATAAAAAAATTAAAACCCACTGAAAGTAAATATCAGGTGTTCATTTAGATTTATTTTATTATTATTTTTCTGCTTTGTCTTAAATGTATTATTATTATTATTTATTTTTTATTTTTTTGCTTTATTTTGTTATACTATGATTAATGTTTTTATTTATTTATTTAGTTAGTTTGTTTGTTTGTTTTACCGTTACCATCACTTTTGATCATTAGAACCTGTGTGTAAAAAGCGCTAATACGCGGAGGGAACATTCATTGATACTGAAATGTTCTCTTTTACTAGTAGGCCTAATGCCATTTTTATTCTATTTTTATAACTATTTTAAAATAGTTTAAAAAAGATCAACCAAAAGCGTAGGCTACTGTCATTCTGTACTTTCATTCTCTTTAAGCACTTATTTCAACACCTCCCCATCATTGCACAGTTTGCAAAAATAGATTAATTGTTTACGAAAAAAATTCCCTGGTTATTTTATTATTATTATTATTATTATTATTATTTGTATTTAATAAAATGTGAATTAACATTTCTTGAACCTTACCTGTTGATGAAGACTGGGCCGTTTTGCTCATCCACTGATAGGAATTGCGTCTTTCCCTCTCAGGGGAAAGTTGGGCCACAGAAATGTTTTCAGGTGGTGGAGGCAACACTGCTGATCCCGGACCATGCATGACATTATAATCAGGCGAGCAATAGGAAACTTGTCCCGGGGAAGAATTGTTCATAGGTGTAGAAATAGTGTTTGGCGGTCCGAGGCTGTATGCGCCCCAGTCCTCTCTCGGTGCGCCATAAGGAGCTCCCCATGCCCCTGCTGACTGAGCGTGTGTGTCCATGTTGGGCACATGATGGTATCCTGTAAAATCTGAATATTGAGGTGTGGTAACAAAATTTTGTGGTGGAAGGCTGATGCCAGATCTTCGCACAGGTCCTTGGTGATACATGCTGCCCTCTTTATCCAAAAGGTATCCAACGTACATGATTCGAAAGAAACCCCTAAAATGACTTTTTTAAGGCAACATGCCAGCCATGTATCATGCCAAGTATTACTTAAATTCAGGCCTGACTCGATCAAGCTTTTTTGCTGTTTATTTGATGAGATATAGTCCAAAATGATCTCCAGCTCAAGCGACGTAGTCCTTGACGTGCTTCAGTCAAACTTGATGTGACTCTGTTGTCAAGGTGGTGGTGGTAAAGGTATAACCAAGCCCTCCTGACGTCAGCCACGACTTCAAAACCTTTGGATTTGCATTCAAATGACTCGCCAATAACACCAACAAACCCTCAAATTCCTCTAGCGCCAGATTTTGGCATCATCTAAAATCACCTCTGATATATTCAACAGATATAGTTTAACTTGTAGAATCAGCTTCTAAGATGTAAATCATTTGTTAAAATAGTCTATCCCCAAAGCAGTCAATTGGAAAGTTTTTTTTTTTTTTTTAAGTCTGTCTCAGTTTGACTTCTAAAAATGCCTAATTTTGTTCAAGCAAGTTGTGAAACTTTTTATTTATTTATTTAGTTATTATTAGCCTATACATTTTATGAGTTAGGTAGTTAATACCACAAATGTATATAGTACAACCAGGCCAAAAAATTAAGCCTGCTCATAACTACTATATTACTATAGTTATAACGATGACAACAACAACAATAATAAACAAGTCTTCTTATTGTTAATAATAGAATAACAAAATTAATAATAATAATAATAACAATATGTATTATTATTTATTATTATTATGCATATTAGTATTGTTGTTGTTGTTGTTGTTGTCAAAGACGTGTTAATCATAAAATTGAAATAAGCTGAGAGGTGATTAGCCAGGCATCGTCATTCAGCGATTAGTGGTCGCATAGTACAGTAAACCTGTGGTTATGGGAACGTCACATCTGCATAGTAGCCATGCCACTTTCTCGCCTTCAGAGTCGATGCATATTTGTTAAGTGATCGGTACTCTTGGATAAGAGGTGCAAAGCGTGAGAAGGTGTCTTGATGTAAGGCGAACTTACTACATTCCGCATCCCTCACACCATGACACTCTCGAGTCACACTTCACAGCTAATTCCGGTTTATGGAAAACTGAGGTATCACTTACAGTACCCATGCGACAACAGTGTGTCGTGCGTGTCACCATGTAGTCGAAAGATTTAACGACTTGTTAATTCTTATTACTGCCAGGTTTATGGGGTATTTTAATCACTGACATATGCTGACAGTAGCCTGTTCAGTAGGCTTGGCTATCTTGTCTCAGATGTTGGGTGGGAAAAGAACAGTTCATGTGAAAAGTAATGCCTTATTAATTACAAAAATCTTTAACAAACCAGCGAATACAGCCTAAAATAGGGAGGCAATATGTTTTATATTTGTGCTCTAGAAACAAAATATTTCTAATTTAAACAGGGATGCTTATTACAGCCATCTACTAAAACACACACTAAAACTTGCCTTTTAATAAATAGTATAGTGTGCCACTTTAAAATACTTCAGTATATTATCATAAATGGGTAGTTGACAATTAACATGCCCATGATCTTTTTATTTTTTAGATTAAAATGTATATACACAAACAAGGTAAAGTGTGTATTTTTAGTGTGCATTGCACACTAAATATTTCAATGTTTTCAAATTACCTTATTACAACCTTATTCAGTCACAATACTTGTATGTATGTATGTATTACAAACCTGTCAACTAGAATGCACACCAAATAAAAGTACATAAGAAAAACTTGCCTGTTCTGTAATGCTTTATTATATTTGAGTACAGACCTATATTCATAGGCAAATTACATGTATTGTACATTCACTTTTCTTTGTCAACATCAATTAAGTAAAAAAATAAATAAATAAAAAATAAATACAAAAAAGGCAAGCACATCCCAGTTAAAAGCTAATAGGATGCAGAATCCAAAAAATAATAATCCAAAAATAGAAAAAAAGGAAATGCACACCTGCAAAGCTCCCATAAACAGGATTTTTAATAAGTCAGTAGTGACATTTCGAGCATACCGCTCTTCCTCGGGCTCCTTAAACTTGAGGAAGTCTGAGGAAAAGTGGTGCTCGAAACGTAGTTTTTTAGTCACCTTTAAGTTTTTTTGACAACAGTCATGTGGAGTGACAAATTAATATTTAAAAGTACAAATCTATAATTAGAAAAATATAGTTTAAAATATGCAGTATATGTGTATAGCCTGTCACACTGGAAGACTTGAAATTTCATTCCATCCATTGCAGGACTCCTTGTTCTCTATTCTGTTTGCAAAAAGAATGTCAGCAAATTTAAAATAGATGTTTCCCACTGACACACTAAAGCAGAAGTCTTAAGACAAATGTTTTTCTAAAACATCAAATGTGCCCAATGGTTACAGTATATCAACAGAACAAGCTCAAACTATAGCTTTCCTAATAGCTACATATGTCTAAATCACCAATAATCAGATGAATTGTGGTCATGTACAGTGTTTTTATAAAACATATTTGTCTTTTTTGAAGTAACTGATGTTTAGATTTATTTTTGTTCCATATTTTCAACTTATAATGAAATAATACTTGATGACAGTAGCCCTCTCAAAAAGAAGACTTTGGGAAATTTAGCATTATGTGAGCATTTCAATGCTGATCTACCAAGGTTTTTCTGGTATGGTTATAAATGATGGAAATGGATGTGCTTATACTGATAGGCCTAAATAAAAAAACTGATTATCTTATATGACATGTATAAATATTGTGTTTTGTGCTGAATTTGTGATCATAATAATATAGCATAACAGTCTGTAGGCCAAATCTGGGTGACCACACACGTTGCGTACGCTGCTGTAAAGAGAAATCCAGGTACAGGTGCAACATTAAGCAAGCATCATGTTGGTTTGCAGACTCTGCTGAACACAGCGACGACCTCTGGTGGTCAATTAGCTGAAACAGCAATCGGTCATGAATTAAACGTTAGTTAACGGGTGGACGCTTTTTAAGCCCCTCGCTAGCCTTTTTTATTTTATTTATTTATTTATTTATTTTAAATTACATTTATGATGTCGTTTAGTCAAAAGAATAGACTTCTCGAATGCATATCCATCACAACTTAACCAGCACCATCACAGAAGGTCCTCTAGAGGGCAATGTCCACCAATGTAACCCACTTGTACATTTTTTAGCGGAACTGAGGGAATTTCACCAAACACTCTTACATTTTCGGGTCTTTTAATGACCCGACACGTATATCTATCACAAATGGACATACAAAATGCCCAGACAGTGTACAATTATTTGCAAAATATTTTTAAGACAATTAGAAAATAATATCATAAAATATATTTTGATGTTTTATTTTTCACATCAAAAAGATGATGCAACAAATCTAGAATAGGATTAATTACTTTCACACTGAAATTTCATGAGACACAATAATAAACACATACTGAGCTACACATAACACATAAATATGTGCACATACGCTGCACATAAACTACACCTACATCAAGTATTTTCTCAGGCACTTATTAAGTCTAAATAGATGCACAACTTTCATAATTTTAGTATTACACACAAAATGACAATGGTCGTACCATAGTGTTCATGTGTTTTACTTGCTATAGTTTACTTCCATGTTGTTTCTTCATCAAATATCAAAGTCAAAAAAACAAGCGAATCACTGACACAACAGCGCCACCTTGAGTAACAAATAGCATGTATAATATTTATGTGTGAGCACAGGGATACCAAAGTGTTTCTAGCAAGTCAGTCCACTGTCGGCCATTGTTGGAACACTCCAAGGAGGCTATTTTCAGTCATGACAGATCAGCTCCAGTCTACTTGAATGGGGGAACACCGACATCTTAAAAACGGTTGGTCAAGATTATGATCAAAGAGCATATTTCAAATCAGCAGTAAAATCTTTCAACCCTGGTATCATAAATTGTGCTTCTTTACCTCAGATTAGGCTTAAAACGCAATCGAGATGAGTGACAGGTGATGTCTGTATCTAAAAGGTGATTGGCTCTTTTACCTGTAAGGCGGGACTTCCTTTCTACATCCGTTGACCGTTGGGCGCTCAGAGCTTCTTGGTTGGGCGTTCCAATTTTTCCCATTCATTTAAATAGAAGTGGCCCGTCTCTCCGTCTCTGGGGATACTCATAATTCAGCATTATAGCACAGGAAATCAACGAGATATATTATTTATTTGTATGAATATAGTATTAATTTATCTTGTAATAAACAAAGGAATAGATATCATGTGATAGTTTGACCCTTTTGGTACTTAAGCCATTATAATACATTTAGGCTTTATATATATATATATATATATATATATATATATATATATATATATATATACATTTTGCAATCTTGGCTTTTGTGTGTGTGTGTGTGTGTGTGTGTGTTACACTATTTATAAGAGAAAGATTGAGGAATACTAAAGAGGTGTGGGCACAGCTCCAAAAAATAGATGAGGTACAGGAGATGGAATGAGGTCCTGAGTCACTAAAGACCGGAGGTATGTTTTTAAGGAATATTCCCGTTTTAATCAAGTTAAGCTTTGTTAACATGATTTTAGTGTGATAAAATGGCTTTTTTAACCTTCTCTTTGTAAAGTTACAGTATATATCCAATTTTACAACTTCATTGCCATGACAAAGTAACACCATACACCCTAAAACCCTAAAAAGACTGTAAAACGGCTTTACAGCCCAAATAATATTATAAAAAAAATTAACAAAATAATTAATGTAAGTGCTTTTATAATATTATAAGCTTTACATTTCTGCCTTTAAACCCTCCAAAAACTTGCCCCATTTACTTCTATTTTAAGTGCCTCACTGTAACCTTGATTTTTGCCTTTTATTATTTATTTATTTATTTATTTTATAAAAAAGGAGGGACAAGTTGAAATCATTTTTTAGTGGTAAATCATATTCAACATTATGGCACAAATGCTGTCGATTGAACTTAACGTATTGAACCCAGAATATTCCTTTAATGTTACAAAAGAACATATGTTCCACATAAACAGAAGTAAACAAGCAAAAATGTTTAGACTTAAGCCTTTCTGTAAGAGAAGTGATAGGTCTGCTAATGAGATCCTAGTGTGAGCCGTGTAAACATTCAGGTTCACGATGGTTTATTAGAGATATACGTCAACTTCTCTTAGTTTGGCCATGCTATGTTATTATTATTTTATATATATATATATATATATTTTCCTTTTAATTAGTATTTCATCATTCCATGTTATGAAAGTCTGTTGTCAGTCTTTTATAACTGAGAGATGTTTTAGTTTATATTAGTGAGATTTCATCTGACTGCCTTTTGCAAAGGTCTGAATAAGAGAAGAATGTTTTATCTCAGGTAGATTGTTCTCAGGTCGACAGATTTACAACTTTCCTGGAAACTTGAAAATAGCAGCATGTGTCTCCCAAATGCATTACAGTTTAGGGACAGATTGTGCTCAAAATAGTTTAAATAGTATACCAATATAATAGTCATATATTTTCTGTAATTTCCACAATATGAATTCATAAATGATACTTCATGTGCATAAGCATATTGGTATACATTATAGTGCATATTTATTAGGAAAATATTTTATTGGAACCATGCAAAAAAAAAAAAACACATAATAAATGTTTTTTTATATATATAATTTTTTGACCTTAACACAATTTTTGCACTATACACAATGTTTGCATTGTTTGATTGTACTGTAAAGTAATTCTTATTTTGAGCTAAGATTAATTTGAAGACAACTGAGATCTTAGGTGCCTCATCCAAACTGACTGCTGAGACTTTCTTTAGTTACAACCACAGGCCCCCATCAGCTCAGTGGTTGCACTCAAATTGAGTTAATTTTGACAGCGTCCCCCACTTTACCAACATTTGCAACAGTTTCACATTACCATTCATTTATAAGTTCATAAGTAATCCCATCTTGTTTTTCTTTACAATATAAACTAAGAGAGTATTTGCTCATCCCGTCTAATAGCAGGGAAGTTCTCAATAACATTTCTGATTACTAAAAACAATTAGACCATCTCTGGTTCAACATGAGCCCAGAGTTCCCATAGCACTGTGGATCAGATGTTTTTGAACTGTTTTGAATGTCAAAATTCTTGACAAATTAAAAAACATTCATTTTTAGACATTGGAACCCTGTGGGGACGAAAAGAATTTACTTTGATCTGAAGGCCAAAGACTAAGACCAAATAAGTCTCAACTATTTTTAAGACAAACAGTATGTGTGATTTAGGCAGAACTCTTTGACCCTGCTCTTAGGCATCATGGGAGTTTATTTAACATATTTGGGCTATTTGTATTTTGGTCTTGGGTGCTACCTTTCTGGGAAAAGGTGGGCAGAGGCTTGCTAATCTGTGGTAAATTAAGTCCACGCCATTGTTTCAGTCTAGGTGAGAGGTACGGATGTGGTTCCCCCCAACCCCAATCACGGCATCCCAAGCACTCCCTCACCGGAACACAGCGTGGGAACTGTACTGCGACCGGAGGGGAAGACCACTCCATTAATGGAAATTGTACAGAGGAAGGAGTATGGGGTATGATAGGATTTCAAGGCATTTTGTTTTGTCACTGATTGCAGGAATAGGTTTTGGCAGGGTCCCAGAGGCCCCAATATGCCACCTCTGTTTTAGTGATTAATGAAGCATCTTGCCACTGGGGGCTTTTTTCTTTGGGAAGGGGCTCTGGAAAAGGCAACACAGGGATTTACACTTATTGTTGAACAAGACAAACAAAAAGGTCCCAATAGGAGAGAGCCTTTAATTAGATGCACACGTGATGTTTTTCTCATAGATACATTTTGCAGATTAAACTGCAAAGTTATGTATGAAGTGCTATACAATACAAAGCACATAGTAAAGGGGAAGAGGCCCAACAAATACTAACAAAAGGATTCATTTGACAGTTATATTTGTCTCAAACAGCATACAACATTTAGATTCACTCTTTTGATGTAGTTTGCTGTTTGTAAATGAATAATTACTGCCATGTCATTCTATTGTTATATGTTTCATGGGGTTGAGGAGAAACTATATTTTGTTTATTATCTTAGCTTGTATGAGAAGAACGACTACACTTTTAACATTTTATCTCATTTAACACTATCAGTAGGCTAATTTCCAATAACATTAAATAATCAATGTAATCTGCTACTGTATCTTAAATAAAAAAATGTAATACAATTATTGTTATAGAACACTAGGCATGATCACTAAGCAGTGCTATTCCTATCATGTCCTTTTTGAGCAAAAGAAATCGAGAACTCTCAGTGATTGGCTGCAGAGTGAGGAGACTGTGTTCTCCCTGTGAGCATGGAAAAATATGAGGGATGCGTGAATGCCATGTTTGTGCTTGTAGCCAGAATATGACATCCTTCCCTTGTTTGTTTATAGTTCATATTCCTGAATCAGTTTACATGTCTGACAACCTGCGAGCCAATAACAAACCACCAGTCCAAAATCAGCTGAATGCTTCTTATTAATTTGCTCAGTGTAGGCTACTGTCAACATTGTAACCTCTCCAATATGACAAGCAAAGCGGCAGCATAAGAATTAAAGTTCTGGGCTGCTTAGTGCCAAAGCTGGGGGGCACTGTTGGCCCTTAGGAAGTTTACTGTTTTGAGTCCTTCAACAGTTGTGTTGGGAATGATATAGAAAACCTTCCTTTTGTTGCTCACAAAGGTATTGTCCCAGTGACAGACAGACTGCCGTCACCTCGCCCCGCTCAGGAAATGTGTCTCTGTGGTCTAGGAGCGGGAGGAAGAGAGCATACAGATGACACACTGTCTAACCAGCTCCAACCAAAATTCTTGTAATAACGAGTTTAAAGTTGTTCTGGAATTTTTTTAGGCCTACTGGAAATTGTCGACCTATATAAAAAGAAAATGACAGTACTTGGCAGGAATGCGGGGTTAAGCCATAGTTATAGATATTTCCATTTTTATTTCTTAGATGTATTAGCCACAAACAGGACTGTGTGTGAATACTACAAATGCAATCATGACTCTGAAAAGGTGCTATATATAAATATATATAGATCTTTATTTATGCTTGGTTAATATTAAAATACAACAATAAAATAAAATAAAAAATATATTTATGTTGAAAATATCAGTGCATTCAATTTTACTTCACGAATAATAGTCAGTCAACAATAATACCATTTTGAAAGTCTCATTTGGCAGTCTATACATTATGAATGCAGTACTGGGACCTAAAAACAATAATGGTTAGCAATAAAAGGGGTAACTGCTTTCTTGCAAAGGCAATATGAAATATGGTTTAACCAATACAATGTTCAAACATGATTTCACCACCCATTCCATCCCACAGTGTTGGTTTAATTTATATACAATTGTTACAGAGTTAATACTGATTATGTCTAATGTGTGCACACACTTTACTATATTTATATGTAGTGACCAGCCTGTTGACAATATCATATGTTCTTAGTATTCCTTCAGCCTGCCCTGCAAGCTTTAGTAGTATTTTAGCACAATAGACTACTGAATCATTTAGAGTACTTTTCTCGTGAACAATCTGGTTAATAGCTGCACAATATATTATGTGTCGTTATATCTACAGTAGTGTAAACAGCATAAAATAAGGAAATTACACATTGCAGTGTAGCTACTGTTGAATAGAGCCAGGCCTTTTTATTGTGGTCCACATGTGATCAATAATTTACTAAATGTGTCTTATTAAATTATTGAATGCTTTCTAAGACGCTTTTACAGTAAAAGCACCCATAAGCCATTCTGCCCCGCCCTACACACTTATAGACATTAAACTTGACTAATGAAGTGGTCATTTTAAATGTTCTTTAACCAGATTAAAAGATTAGTATATCTATTCTGTATTAATTTAAGACAAAAACCAAGATCTTCTACCACATAAAAAAATACTATATGGGAAAACAGATATGATAAATTTTGGTTTCACTGAGCAAGACGCAGGAAAGTGACCCTCAGACAGGCGTGGCGGAACCTGGGAATACAATGTGCATCTGAAGTGTCAATGATCAGTGTGTCCTGCAATTTACATTTCAGACTGCACATTCAATGATTCATGATCTGTGGTCTTTTGTTTGACAGTTTGCCTGCAGTTGCCTTAAAAAATGGTTTTAGAGAGGTCTGAGTAAAATGTAAGTGAAATCTATTTTAAAGAAAAAAATATATATTAAAAAAGAAATAGCTCTCGTGAGCTCTGAAATAATAATTTTAGCAAAATAAAAATACAATATCACAAAAGCAGGATTCCAGTTTTCATTTCAATAAAACATTTGTCTAGAAATAAAATATAAAGTAAAATAAAAATATTTTATCCTCTTTTTCTAAAGACTGATTTTTCTAAAGAATGATTTACTGACTCGCCACCACTCTGTATGAAGAATCTGCCATTTTACTGAGGAAAGCAGTGCTGTTACTGTAATAAGTTGTGCTTATTGTGTTCACAGTAGATAGTAGGAATACCTGAGGTGGTCTATAGCTGTATCTGTAACTGTAACAGTGATACTGAGTGGCAGCCCAGTGCTTTGTTTACTCTACTCATACACTACCTGAAATGCACTACCTTGAAAATGTGCTCAGAAAAATATAAGGCAAAAAATCTTGAAACATTTATCTTTAAATGACAATTTTGACCAACAATCATGCAATCTTTTCAGCAGAGAAAAAAGATAAAACAAGAATTAAGTGGGACAAACATCTGTTATATCAAATGTGCAGAGACAGAATGGACCCAACCAATCAGATCATTCGAAACTGGGCGAGACTTCTGGTGGCGTATGAGTGCAGACCTTTTCAGACAGGTGGCGTAGAGTAACGGACCACATAGTTATAATCTGGCGGTGGGCTATGACATTCTTGCTCTGGATCAAGAAAGGAGTCCTCCAGACTCAAGTCAAGTGAAGGGACAGGTGGTGGGTGTTTGTCTTTTTCTCCCTCCAACAGAACTGACTCTTTACTTTTGCTCTTTAATCTGTGGGAGGAAAAAAAACAGGTTTTCATGCATCCTATTCATTACAAATGAAGTGTGCATTTCACATTCATTTAAATAGTCTTCCTGGTTAAAAGAATAGTTAACCCATAAATGAAAATTCCCTCATTATTTACTCACCTTTATTTCATTCCAAACCCACTTGACTTGACAAAAAATGTATGATTGTGGGTTTCCATACAATAGCCATTTTTTAAGCTTTAAGGGGTCTTACTTTAAAGCTTAAATAACTCACAAAAGTATATACTGTACAGAGCCCATTTCAAATAAAATCAAACCTCATTGGTTCTTGTGCTTTTCATTACTAAACATCAAGAACCAATGAGGTTTGATGCTATTAATGTGCAGACATATTGGATTTGGGCTCTGTATGCATGATTTGATCAATTACTTGATTTGATTTGAGAGTAAATAATGACTGCATGCTTTTAGAGGATGCACATGTCACATGGATTACTTTTATGACACTTTTGGGTGCTTTTTAAGCTTTAAACTGTCACTATCAACTGCTACTTCATGGAAATCAGTGATCACAACATTCTTTAATTTATTTTTTCTTGAGTGTGCCACAGAAGAAAGTCATATAGGTTTGGAACACCACACATTTTAATTTTTTGGTAAACTATCCTTTTAATAATATTACTGTTTTTATTTATTATATATGCAAACTTTATTCTTTATGTGTTGCTATGGGTTTCAATAACTCTCTTCATCAGGGTTCATTGGGTCATACACCCTGGAGAGAATCCTTGAGTTTACAATGCTCAAGGGCTAAAAAATTGCAGTAAATAACTATACAACACAGATTGCCATGTATTTGGCTATGTACATTTGAGGTCTCTGGGTGGCACAACAGTGTCCATAGCTATCCAATGCCAAGCACTCTACATATGTGCATACTAAATTTTGAAGTACCAGGTGGAATTCAGCAGTACAATGTGGAGGGGACATTAAGGAGAGGCTTGGACAGACTAGTAAAGCGGTAGAAGGTCAAAGGTGGCAGTGATTGAGTGGGTCCTCGCCAGGGGCTGCCTCTTTACAATATATACATCATTCTCTACATGCTCTGAGTGGCTCTTTTTTGTCAAGACTGTGACCATGGCAACTTGTGCATGGCCTTGCCAACCAGTTGCAGGCTGTGCCCAACTTTTTATCCTATAGGGCTGTGGTGAAAAGGGTACTGTAAATGGAATGATTGATTGTATGGTCAATCAATGTATGTAGATTCTATGTTTATTGATACTCAAACATGGCTCTGTAATATTGATCTCCCCTGCTGATTTTTGTAAAAAAGCATTTTGTCAAATCTTGGTACAAACAAACTCCATAGAGTCTTTTAAAGGAAAAGTACACCCAAAATTAGCTTAAAAGTTTTTATTTCTAAACAACATAAGTTCACATGTGAACAAGCAAGTAATTGTGAACAAGTTTCTCTTGTGCGCTTCTAAACGTGCAACTGATGTCAAGAATTTGACTGGAAAATGACCTACATTTTCAGGTTGTTTTTCACCAAAAGCTATTGTATGCCATCAGAAGACTTGGAAAATAAAACATAAGCCACATGGACTACTTTCCTGATACTTTTGGGTGCTTTTAAGCTTTGAACTGCCATTGTATTGAATAAATGTTCCGGGATATTCATAAAAACAATCCTTTGTGTTTCACATAGGAAAGAAAGTCATATGGGTTTGGAACAACATGAGGGTGAGTAAATTTTGGCAGGATTTTCATTTTTTGGTGAACTATTCCTTTAACAAGACCAATAAGCTTAAGAATGCTCTTATTTTTAGGTCATATAATTGGGTTATTTAACTAGGTGTCTAATATAACCCTGGCACTGTGGTGTAACCACTACCCAGCTGCCCTTGTCGAAGATCACGTTCAGACTGAACACTTCTAATCAGTGTGAACAGACAATTAGTGAGTTAACCACTTGACTGTTTTAATTCTGAATCATAGACCTCCAAACAGTACAAGATGACCAATATTTGTCTTATTTTTGAGGTTAACCTTTATAGATTAACCCTGCCCTTTGCTGCAGTGGAAGACCATAAACAGGCCTCAGTCGGTTCAACAAAACCAAGGCTAATCTGGCCCAAAGACCAGTCATTAATAACTGAAAAGGCCACCTTTGCTTAAGTTTTCAGTGCCATTTGCCCTGGGGCCCTTTTATGAACAAGTAATGTTGTCTCAAGCCCCAGCACACTTTAGTCTGGGGTTAATAAATTATAAGGATATCTGGTCTCAGGGAAGACCTGATAATGTCTTTTAGGAACTTTCACTGTTTTTTGTTTGTTTGTTTGTTTCATTAGACATTCAAGTGTTTCAATATATTTAAGTTTTATTCCAGGTGTATTCTCAGTCTTCACTCTGTAGCAAAAACAATGGTACTCTGACCCTAAATAGAATATATTTTGGTCACTACAATTATTAAACTGCAGCACAAAAGAACAAATTACAAATCGACTAATCCAAAAAGTTGTTTCAATCTCAAAATAAAGAGATTTCCACATATTTTCTCACCTAAAATAAAGGGGTAATTCATTGCAGGTTATCGTATGGAATGGCCATGTGCCATATTTGTAGCATCATTGTTTCAGCGATGGAATCAGAGGCCATTACAACCCAGGCAGCACAAACAAAGATGCTAGTCATGCACCAGACCTTACAGCCAACATAAGTCACACGCCCAGCTCTGCTTTTGTTGTCTGGCTGTTGGGATTGTCACCTTAGGCCATATCTCCTCTGTGCCATTGTCTGAGAGACTCTTGCACAGGCACATCTCAAAGAAAAGGGTAGTCACTGGAGTTGCGTGGAAAAGTGTGACAATTGCAGCATCTACATTCCAGCCCAGTAGGAGGGTCTCCAGGACATAAGCCGGCAGACCTACCCATTCCTGTGGTTCTGGATTCTGCCAGGCAAAGGGTTTACTACATGTTCCATACTTACACTCGGGCCAGTGATTCCAGTTGCTTTAGTGTCTTCAGGTCATCAGAAGATAGACCAATCCCACTGTCTGACTGCCCCCCCTGTGAATCAGCAAAGAAGATGACTTGTGTCATTAACCACAGAGGCATGTCTACTAATGGGAAAACTAATACAGTTTACTAGAGAGAACAGCAATAAATTTGTATTTTGTAATTTGCATTATGTACATATATACAGCCCTGTGCAAAAGTTTTAGGCACTTCTTTTAAAAAAATAAATACTATTACAAAAAAACAAAACAATAAACAGTTAAATGAAAAAGTGAAAACATCATTAAAAATATCAGTCAAACAGATTATCTGTCAGTGCCTTTTCTGTAATGGGATACTGCTTTTTTATATGTACGTCACTTTGTCTTTGGGCTGAGTGTGAGAAACTTGCTCTTCACCTCATGGATCTTGTTGGTTCCATTGTCCAGAATTACTTCATCGAAGGTCTTTACACTTGCAGGACGTATCTTGATGTTCCTGAAAGCATCAAATATTCCATATCAGATCAGTGTGGAACATTCCTCATGACATCATGTCTGGCAAATCAAAACAAATACATCAAACACACCAGAGTGTGAGGGAAATGTTTGGTATCAGAGCAGAAGTTCTGTGCTGAATAAAAAAAGTATTCAATTTTACAACACTAGCTCTTTAATTCAGCTTTAGGGACAACAGGCATTGCAACATTTCAACACTTTTCTCTATAAATATACTTGCAGGACCTGTGTAAATACAAGAGCTGAACAAATATTATCTTAAGTAGGCACAAACCCTGAAACTGCATTTGTGGTAAAAGAGGAAATTCCTTGAGGGGGCCCTTAATGCTACGAGGTCCCTTCCCATGAGCCTAATGGTAAGTAAGTCTTATCAAAAACTAATCAGTGTTTTGTCCTTCACTATTTGCCATGCTCTGAGTGTTCATCTGAAGGCCGTAGTGGTGAGGTATAGTGCATGATTGGTTGGAACAAGATAATGTATGGAAACCAGAATGTGGAGGGAAGAACTTTATCTACAAAACCAACTGAGGACATTTCCTTAAAAGAAAAAGCTAGATAAACATGGCACTCTTAATAATTAAAAAGCCTTCATTATTACATGGCTCAGTACAAAAGGTAAATGTAAAAAAAAAAAAAAACTCTCCTACATGTTTCGACGTGGGCCTTCCTCAGGGAGAGTCTAACAAACAAACTTCACACAGGTGAGAGTAATAACAGTTATCTAGTAAGTCATTTTAGTTTCAGCTTTAAGGTGTCCTCGTGAACAATGATGTGCTCTCAAACTTGATGAAAAAATTTATCAAACTTTCAAAACAGAACTGCTTGAATTTTTGCACCACTAGTAGCATAGTCACCCAACAGCAATATGAAAGACTGGTAGAGAGCATGCCAAGACGCATGAAAGCTGTGATTGAAAATCAGGGTTATTCCAGCAAATATTGATTTCTGAACTCTTCATAGGTTAAAACATTAGTATCGTGTTGTTTAAAAATGAATATGAACTTGTTTTCTTTGCATTATTTGAGGTCTGAAAACACTGCATCTTTTTTGTTATTTTGATCAGTTGTCATTTTCTGCAAATAAATGCTCTAAATGACAATATTTTTATTTGGAATTTGGGAGAAATGTTGCCAGTACTTTATAGAATAAAACAAAAATGTTCATTTTACTCTAACACAAACCTATAAATAGTAAATCCAGAGAAACTGATCATTTTGCAGTATATATATATATACCTCTAAAAATATACAAACAATAACATTATGATTAACTAGGCTATCAGAGTATGAAATGGGTCTATTAGGGATTATATCTGAATCATGGTTATAACTTGATTAAATAAAATAAAAAATTTACTCTGATCAGTCTGAGGACACAACTGTTGGTTACAAATCTCTAAAGATAAAACCATCTTACCAAGCCGTCCCTGAGTCTCTAAGAGAGACTGGTCTGGTAGAGGTCTCCTCTGTAGGGTTTGGGTTTGAGGGATCGTCTTTGGTCAACAGAGTGTTGACTGGGATGTAATGCTTTCCCTCCTGAGAGACATAAAGTGTTTTAATTGTTCTGTTCATTTTAAAACAGCGCCATCACAATGCATAGTTTATTTGTAATTAAATTTTTTTATTAAATCTTATAATAACAAGAAATATATATATTATATATATATATATATATATATATATATATATATATATATATATATATATATACACACGCACACACACACACGCACACACACACACACACACACACACACACAACATTTAAACCCCACAACCCCCAACCCCGCCTCCCCAAAAAACAATCCTGTGGTCACACATAAGTAAATATATACATACACATACACACACATACATTATGTATGTGTATATATATATATATATATATATATATATATATATATATATATATATATATATATATATATATATATATACAGGTGCATCTCAATAAATTAGAATGTCGTGGAAGAGTTCATTTATTTCAGTAATTCAACTCAAATTGTGAAACTCGTGTATTAAATAAATTCAATGCACACAGACTGAAGTAGTTTAAGTCTTTGTTTCTTTTAATTGTGATGATTTTGGCTCACATTTAACAAAAACCCACCAATTCACTATCTCAAAAAATTAGAATACATCATAAGACCAATAAAAAAAACATTTTTAGTGAATTGTTGGCCTTCTGGAAAGTATGTTCATTTACTGTATATGTACTCAATACTTGGTAGGGGCTCCTTTTGCTTTAATTACTGCCTCAATTCGGCATGGCATGGAGGTGATCAGTTTGTGGCACTGCTGAGGTGGTATGGAAGCCCAGGTTTCTTTGACAGTGGCCTTCAGCTCATCTGCATTTTTTGGTCTCTTGTTTCTCATTTTCCTCTTGACAATACCCCATAGATTCTCTATGGGGTTCAGGTCTGGTGAGTTTGCTGGCCAGTCAAGCACACCAACACCATGGTCATTTAACCAACTTTTGGTGCTTTTGGCAGTGTGGGCAGGTGCCAAAACCTGCTGGAAAATGAAATCAGCATCTTTAAAAAGCTGGTCAGCAGAAGGAAGCATGAAGTGCTCCAAAATTTCTTGGTAAACGGGTGCAGTGACTTGACCAACACCAGCAGATGACATTGCACCCCAAATCATCACAGACTGTGGAAACTTAACACTGGACTTCAAGCAACTTGGGCTATGAGCTTCTCCACCCTTCCTCCAGACTCTAGGACCTTGGTTTCCAAATGAAATACAAAACTTGCTCTCATCTGAAAAGAGGACTTTGGAACACTGGGCAACAGTCCAGTTCTTCTTCTCCTTAGCCCAGGTAAGACGCCTCTGACGTTGTCTGTGGTTCAGGAGTGGCTTAACAAGAGGAATACGACAGCTGTAGCCAAATTCCTTGACACGTCTGTGTGTGGTGGCTCTTGATGCCTTGACCCCAGCCTCAGTCCATTCTTTGTGAAGTTCACCCAAATTCTTGAATCGATTTTGCTTGACAATCCTCATAAGGGTGCGGTTCTCTTGGTTGGTTGTGCATCTTTTTCTTCCACACTTTTTCCTTCCACTGAACTTCCTGTTAACATGCTTGGATACAGCACTCTGTGAATAGCCAGCTTCTTTGGCAATGAATGTTTGTGGCTTTCCCTCCTTGTGAAGGGTGTCAATGATTGTCTTCTGGACAACTGTCAGATCAGCAGTCTTCCCCATGATTGTGTAGCCTAGTGAACCAAACTGAGAGACCATTCTGAAGGCTCAGGAAACCTTTGCAGGTGTTTTGAGTTGATTAGCTGATTGGCATGTCACCATATTCAAATTTTTTGAGATAGTGAATTGGTGGGTTTTTGTTAAATGTGAGCCAAAATCATCACAATTAAAAGAACCAAAGACTTAAACTACTTCAGTCTGTGTGCACTGAATTTATTTAATACACAAGTTTCACAATTTGAGTTGAATTACTGAAATAAATGAACTTTTCCACGACATTCTAATTTATTGAGATGCACCTGTATATATATATATATATATATATATATATATATATATATATATATATATATACACACACACACACACACACATACATACATACATACATATACACACATAATAATCATACTCAAAAACTATACTACAATACTCTCTCCACACCCCACCCGAGAGCCCCCCAAAAATTCCAAATATCTGCCCCATTTCCGGACAAACAAATCTAAATCACCCCGTCTTCCCAATGACACCTCCTCATAAGCCGCTACCCTCCTCATCTCCGTGCACCACTCCGGATATGGGGGCGCACCAGCTGACCTCCAACCCCTCAAAATAACCTGCCTGGCATTCATCACACAGGTCAGAACCCAGTTCTCAGTATGGCCATCCCCCACATCGATGACTGCCCCATCGCCCAGAACACAAAGTCTGGGGCAAAACGAAACCCGAGTACCCACCACGTCGCACACAAAATTCTGAACCTTCGACCAGAATTTCTGGATCTCGACACACCACCAAAAAACATGGGCCATGTCTCCATCCTCCGATTGGCATCTCTAGCAGGTGTGTGTGTCTTTAAGACCAAGCCTATACAGTCTAGAAGGGGTCCAATAAAATCTATGCAAAATTTTGAATTGTATAAGATGCACCCTTGCATCTCTAGATGCAGACTTAATGTTTTTAAGAATCTTAGCCCACACTCCTTCCTCTAATGCCAAGTTGAAATCTTTCTCCCATACTCTCTTGAGTGAAGTTAAGGCTCTGTCTCCCAGACTCTGAATTAACAGGGAGTAGTACACTGATGCCTCATGACCTTTTCCAAAAGCCACAATCACCTCTCCCAAAGCATCTGCCTCCTTAGGGGAGTGTGTGCTGCTCCCAAAAATAGTACAAAGCAGGTGGCGCAGTTGTAAATACCTATAAAACTGAGGTCTGGGGATCCCAAAATGTTGGACCAAGTTTTCAAATGATCTCAACACTCCACTTTCATAAAGGTCACCGAGTGTAGCAACCCCCCTCACAATCCACTCTGGCCAGCAGAAAGGGGACTTGCCAATACACAATCTTGGGTTCTGCCATATGCTCGAGGCAACATTTAAATAAGTTTCCAATTTAAACAATCTGGACACTTTAGTCCATACCGAGTGTAAATACGAAATAATGGGGTGTAACTTAACTTTTCCGATTAGTTTGATAGAGATGCTTTGTAATGGCGAAATAGGGGCAAGAACTGCCTGTTCAATAACAAACCAGGGTGTGGTTTTCTCAGGTGGAAGTGACCAGTGAGCCAAAGGTCTGAGACTGAATGCATAGTAATAAAACAAAATCTTGGGTAGGCCTAGCCCACCTTTTTAAAATGCAATCTGGGACGTTTACCATTCCAAATGAAGGACTTCGCAATGCTATCAAATTGCTTGAAATAAGAGAGGGGGACATCTACAAGGAGAGATTATAGCAGGTAGTTAAATTTTGGAATACAATTCATTTTAATAACATTATAATAACCTTCCCAATCATCGATAAATGTAATGAAGCCCACCTGCCCACATCGCTCGAAAACCTTTTTATTAAAGGGTCAAAATTAACACTAACTAAATCAGACAAATTTGCTGGGAATAAAATCCCCAAATACTTAATGCCCTGTTTGGGCCACTGGAAGGGGCCCGGCTGGAAAGCCGTTACTGGACAGTATGCTGTCAGACAATCAAAGATTCGGATTTAGACCAATTGGCTTTGTATCCTGAGTTCTTGGAAAAGGAATTAATAATTCTGTGGAGGCAAGGCATAGATCTAGTAGGGTCGGAGACAAATAATAAAATATCATCTGCATAAAGCAGAAGCTTATGCGCCACACCTCCCACAACCAGCCCTGGAAAATCATCCTCCTTTCTTATCGCGGCTGCTAATGGTTCCAGTGCAAGACAGAACAATAATGGGGAAAGAGGGCAACCCTGCCGAGTGCCCCTATCCAGAGTAAAATAATCTGAAATTAATCCATTTGTTTGTACCACTGCTACAGGGTGTCTATAAAGTAACTTAATCCAACCAATAAATGTACTCCCGAACCCATACATTTCCAAAATCTTAAAAAATCCCATTCTACTATATCAAACGCCTTTTCGGCGTCAAATGAGATGGCAGCGACCGGAGACTGATCATTCGCCACTGACCACATGATATTGATGAGACATCTGATGTTATCAGAAGAGCTACGGCCCCGAATAAACCCCACCTGATCTATATATATATAAGAGATATCATAACCTTACTTAATCGGTTAGCCAAAATTTTTGACAAAATTTTTACATCTAGTTGGATCAGGGAGATTGGACAGTAACTTTTACACTCGCTTGGATCTTTGTCCTTTTTAAGAATCAGACTGATCCGGGCTTGTGTCATGGTTGGAGGAAGCTTTCCATTCTTTAATGATTCAGTATAAACTTCTAACAAAATTGGAGCCAGTTCTGTAGCATAGGATCTAAACAATTCTGCAGCAAAACCATCTGGCCCCGGAGCCTTGCCAGTAGGTAGGGACTTAATTACCTCATCAAGCTCCTCCAAGGTTATCTCAGAATCAAGAGAGTTTTTTTGCTCAATCGTCAGTTTAGGAAGATCTAATGGTTCCACAAAGTTTCTAATATCTTCATCAGTAGACAAAGACGTGGAACTATAAAGATCAAGATAGAACTCTTTAAAGGCATTATTAATATCAATAGCTGAGGTACAAATTTCACCACCAGCAGATTTCACTGAGGGAATTGTAGAAAAAGACTCTCTCTGCTCCCAACTCAAAGTATGACTGTCGTGCCCTGAATAACCAAAACTCCACTTTCTGTGACAAAATAGTATTATATCTATATTTCAATCAGGTCAATTCTCTGAGGCCATCAGATGACATACGGCGCTTCAGCTCTGCCTCTGCACTTTTAATATTTCCTTCCAACTCCACGAGTTCTCGTGCTTTGGATTTTTTGATGAATGAGGCATACTGTATGATCCGACCCCTAAGAACCACCTTAAGTGCCTCCCAAGCTACGCCCACAGAGGATACAGAGGACCAGTTGGTCTCCATATAAACACTGATTTCAGTCTTTAACATTTGTTAGAAATCAGGATTTTGCAAAAGGGACACATTAAGGCACCAACTATATGATTTATTTTTCTCTATATGTGGCAACACCTCTAAACTCACCAGGGTGCGATCCGAGGCTAAAATGTTTCCAATTGAGCAATCAACAACATATAAAATGAGGGAAAAAAAAAAAATCTATTCTAGAATAAATCTTATGGACTGATGAAAAAAATGTATAGTCTCTACCAGATGGGTTCAAAAGTCTCTGCTCTTACTTGAGCCAACACTAAAGAAAACATGTCCACCCCATATCTTCCCAAATTTTTCAGCTTCCTGCGGGGAAAGATGCGTTTCTTAAAGAAACACTATATCATATTTCTTACGTTTAAGAAAAAAAATAACCTTCCTTCTTTTTATGGGGTGTCCCAACCCATTCACATTCCACACTCTGAGACAGTACACTCATAGTAACATTTTACATTTTGATATAATAGAAAAAATAAATTGTGTGCCAAAAACAAAATTATGAAGACCACATTTCAACATTAATGCAACAATAAAACCCCGAACTTCCCCCCGAAAAAAAAAGAAAAAAAAGAAAAACGTGCGCATTAACCCCGCGCACGAAAGCGCCAACCGGCATCAATCCCTTTAAACTCAAAGAGTCCATGTACGCCTACGAGAGCCCCCGCATCAACTTTGCCATAGGATTGCTCAATTTTGCCTCACAAATTTGTAAGGCAAAATTACATAACATCAAATATTTTGTAAAACAGACCCCAGCCAATAGGCAGAATAAACACAAAGAACATGTAGACTCACAGAACTGTCTTGAAGGTGTGTTCCTTCACAAAACAAGTTCCAGCTGATATAAAGCCATTCATTTTCCTCGGACAGACAAATTAATCTTCAGTGAGCCAGCTGATGAGTGCAGCAGATGATGTAATCATTCCAATGTCCCACAAAAACACCCCACAAATCATACTCCAGCCAACAGGAGGCATAAGCATAAAGAACTGACAGATTCATCCATAACTGTCCCGAAGTAGTGTTATTTAACAAAACAAGCTCCAACCGCTAGGCGGAACCAGCACAAAAGGAAACGAAACACGCATCCCGGTTCCTCGGATGGTCAAGAGTCAATTCACTAGGAGGCCGCATAAAAGTTTATTCCATGATTTACACAGTCCGCCAACATTATAAAAGACATCCTTTGTGTGGGCATGTAGATATTTTGCGGTCATCCGTAGTGTCTATTCTCAATCTGCTGGAAAACAACCCATTGTTTCAATAAAAGACATTGCCTGATTGGGACATGTAAATACTTTGCTGCTGTCCTTGGTGTTTATTCTCGGTCTGGCCGGAAACATCAGAGCAAAAGTGATCTTCCGCTGATGTAAGTGTTTCTTGCATTCCTTAAACCGATCACATTTCTCTCGTCGAGTTCGCAAAATCCGGGAACAAGAAAATATTGTCGTTCTTCCAAGAAAGCTTTCCTTTGCTCCTCGCCTGGCGCAACACAAGATCTTTATCGGATGATCTCAAAAATTTGGCCAGAATCGATTGGGGCCTTTCTCCCTCAGCAGATCTGTGAGCTGGGACTCTGTGAGCTCGCTCGATTTCCAGCTTATGGCCTGTTATGTTGAGCAGACTCGGGAAAAGCTCGTCTAGGAATTTCATCATATCTCTGTCCTCCTCATGCTCAGGAATTCCAACAATTCGAATGTTATTCCTGCAGCTTCTATTCTCAAGATCTTCAAGCTTTTCAAGAACACGTTCCAAATCAACTTTGCGGGCAGATCAGCGGCTAATTCCCTCTCTGATGACTCCAAATAATCGATTCGTTTCTCAACATCTGTCACTCTTGCGGCTAACTCAGAGAATTTTTTTCTATCGCCGTAATCGATCGCCGTATTACAGCGAGATCCTCCAAGTCCGCAAGTACCTTCGTCAACATCACCGACAGGTTGGACAGTTGATGCTGGATTCCTTCTCCCGCCGCGCCATCCAAATCGAGTCCCCGGTCTACAGGCCTGTCTGGGCTTTCATCTTGAACCCGTAAGTGTCTTTTAATGTCTCCAGAGCCCGAGGATTTTGACTTCTTTGCCATGTTTACCTCAAACAGCATTATGTGTAACTGGGTGTATCGAATTTCACTGGATTATATCATGAAAATAATTTTACAAATTAGCAAAGTGCGCAGAGCTGTCTCTCACACATCTGCCCTTCGCATGGCGTCACGTGGCTGGCCCCACAATGCATAGTTTTACAGATATCTACATAAATCTGCAGGGGAATGTGTGAATATGTTTTGTTGTGAATTATGTTAATAGGGGCTTTCTGGGAAGCCCACTAAGCCTGTTTCTTTATGTGAGATGGAGAAAGATGCAGTTTGGATGGCTTCCAATTTAGATGGCTTGGAGTGCATTTTGATCTCTGTGCTGTGGTGTGTAGTTTTTAGTGAGACCACGTGTCCTCTTCTCACCATATTATAAATTAGTCACTTTCCTTGCTTATGCTTGTTTGAACTAAGCAAATGTATGAGTACAAACCATCAAACGTTAATCTGAGATTCTGGATTTTGTATCTATTTCTTGTCTTTAAATCCTGCTGATTAGCCCTGTGCTAAATTTCCCTATTTTAGCATTTACAGCAGAGGGCGAATTCCACAATACAAGTGCTTAATTCACTGCATCAATGACTAATTGTAAAAGGGAGTTTGCATTGACAGTCTGACATGATTTCCCTGTGTTGTAGAAAGGATCCCACAGCCGATAAAATACTTGTTTTTGCTTTGGTTGGATTATCTCTTACATTATGTATTTAAACTCTAAATGAAGGTTATGGGAAAGATATACAAGAATAATGAAGTGAACCACAGGTTATGATGACAGTATCTTCAGCTCTTACCTGCTGCACACTAGCCTGAAGCAGATCTCCCAGCCTCTCTACAAGTTCTGTGAAATTGGGCCTCTGGGATGGTTCTCCATGCCAGCAGTCTAGCATGGTTTGATATCTATTGACAACACATTCCCACAGGCATAAACTTGGAGGTAAAAACAAGCTTCCTTATAATGTACTGTAATGATAAATTGCAAATTTTCCACAGCTACCCAAAGCCTCATGATTTATGCTCTCTGCCCTGAGCTCCAGGTTCTGTCTGCAAATTTGGTTTTATCCAATTATTTCCAGTCATCAATAATATTTGGTGCATGACATGGGGAGTGAGGCTGTGTGTTTTCATTTACACTATTCTCAGTGCGAATGATTGTGTTGAGAGGAACTTCCTCTTGCTTTAGACGAGCTGTCAGCATTTCTCCCCATGAGGGATGTCTGAGATCCTTTATTGGATTTTGCAATGGCCTGTAATGGTTAAGTTTAACTAAAGGCTAAGGTTCAGCTGTGAAACACTGGGGCGTCAATGCACAAACCTAGTACTTGAGTAAATGATCAGGGGCGATGATTGAGCTCTATCCTGTTTAGACTGTGGTGTTGCCCTCACAGGTCCTTGAATAAACAAAGGCGGTTACCCATGAAGCTTTCTGGTACCTTCTGATTGGCAAGACATTGGGCAGTTTGGATGAGGGAAAAATTACTGTACTAGTTGATGACTCATTACTTCCTTACACTAATTACCTAATAAATACATCTGGGTTAAGATTCAGTAGCCATTAGAGAGGATGTATTCTTCTCGTGGGCTGTGGAGGAGATTAGATGGAGGAAGTTGGACTTCTAAAATGGTTATTTTAATGAAACCAGATGGAGATACTCCTTAAACTAACAGGAAGTACAGAAAAATGGCAACCTGGTGTTTCTTTTCAAATCAATGATATACTAGGATATTCTGTATGCTCTCAAAGAGGTGCTTACACTTATGGCATAGTTTTGGTATTAATGAAAACCAAATGGACCCTTTTTCACAAACTATGATGATGATGCATTGCCTTAATTAAGCAGCGTAAATCTAGCCAACTTTTATATATTTAAATTTTTTTAAATATCTAAATGTAAATGTAAAACATTATTCTTTTGTTACAGAATGCTGGCATTTAAAAATTATGGACCCACTTTATATTAGGTGGCCTTAACAACTATGTACTTAACCATTTGATACAATGTACTTACATGTTGTTGCATTGTAATTACATTTTAAGAACTTGCATTTATTTACATTTGTAGTTGCACTGTTAACTTTTCCCCTAACCCTAACCCAACCCTTACCCCAAAACCTAAGTAGTCTCAACTCAAATAAATTAAGTACTTTTTGTGTTGTTTAAGTAACATTGATTAAACTAAGCGGGAAGAAAACGTGTTGAATTTAAAGGAATAGTTAACCTAAAAATGAAAATTCTCTCATCATTTACTCACCCCTCTGCCATCCCAGATGTGTATGACTTTCTTTCTTCAGCAGAGCACAAACAAAGATTTTTAGAAAAATATTTCAGCTCTTTTGGTCCATACAATGCAAGTGAATGGGTGTCAACATTTTGAAGCTCCAAAAATCACATAAATCAGCACAGAAGTAATCCATAAGACTCCAGTGGTTAAATCATTATCTACAGAAGCGATATGTTAGGTGTGAGTGAGAAACAGATCACTGTCACCTCCTTCTTGTTGTGTTTTTGGTGATTCACATTATTCATGCATATCACCCCCTACTGGGCAGGGAGAAGAATTTCAAGCAACAAAAAAAAAAAAAAAAAAAAAGGACTTAAATATTGATCTGTCTCTCACCCACACCTATCATATCACTTCTGAAAATATGAATAATACACTGGAGTCGTATGGATTACTTTAATGCTGCCTTTATGTGCTTTTTGGAGCGTTTAAATTTTGGCACCCATTCACTTGCATTTTATGGACCTACAGAGATATTCTTCTAAAAATCTTCATTTGTGTTCTGCAGAAAAAGTCATACACATCAGGATGGCATGAGGGAGAGAAAATGATGAGAGAAGTTACATTTTTGGGTGAACTATCCCTTTAAGTGTTATTTTATGCATTTTTGAGCAAGATGAGAACAGGAAGAGATTTGTTTATGTTTAATGCTCTGTGATACTGGTGCTTAAAAAGAGCCTGTTATGCTGGAGTTTTGGGGGTTATCATTGTGGCGAAGAATGGCACTTGTGCTAAGGCTGAGGATGGGCTTTAAATTTCTAGTGATGCTTGATTAGAGTGCTGCTTAACTCTATAAACAATTGCTATTGAACTGACAGTGCAACAGTGTCACTGTCCTTAAACTTGCTCACTTGGCATATACTAATGATTAATACAATTAATTAAGTTGGTCTAACATAAGAAAATGTATCAAATTAACCTTGGTAAATATAGTTTGACGAACCTAATGAAGTACTTGACCTAAAACAACTAAATTATGTTTGCTCAATGAAACTGACTTAATCTGAATGAAATACATGAAATTACTTGTAATAACTTTTTACAATTCAATTAAGTAAGGCTAATGAACTCTTCTGACTGCCTTAATCTATCTCTCTCTATTTTTTCCTCTTTGAAAAGGAATATAAAAGTAGATTTTTTATTTTGCTGTTAGAGCAAATGGGAAAGCAGAAGTAATATTTGCTATGGTTTCCCATGTACTAAAGAAGTTTACCCTACTATATTTTACTTCCACGTTCCAAACCTAGAAATGTAAAAAGTGTTAATGGTGTTAAGTCTGATTTGTTGATTACTCAGGAGCCTGTTGACAGCCTTATCTCATTAATATATATACTGTGGCTATTTGTAACATTTAAACGTACATGTTTGTACATTTGGATAGGCACTAAAACGTACAATATGGATGTTTGAAAGCATCTAAAACGTAAACATTTTTACAGCTTTAGAAACGCGAAATATTGACGAATCCATTACAAATATATTTGAATACACGAATCTGTTTTATAGATATTTTAGATCCCTTAACCCTACCCCAATCTCTAAACAGAACCACATTTCAACAATATAAAAACATAACAAGTAGATTAATATACAGTAGCAATCATTTTTGTTACAATATATTAATTTATATATATTTTACAGCTGCTAATCCCACACCTACTCCTAAACTTAACCATAACCATTTATTAAGCATATAAAACACGTAACAGGCAGATAAATTTAAATCACATTAATTTATAAAAAATAAAAAATAAATAAAAATAAATGGCAAAATTCAGTACAAGAGCCCAAAGGGCGATATCCGATGTGCTCCCTGACAGCATTCAATAGCACTGTGTGAGGTGGAGAGTAGAATTTAAATGATTAATCATTGTAAATCTTCTCCTGATGCACTCCATAACGGCGCTGTCATTTCTCATTCAAAGAACACAGCATGTCACAAACAGTCGCGAGACACCAATGAGCATTCGACATCACTGCCGTAAAACCGCTGGTCGTAATGCTTGAGGCGGCAATTTTTGAATTTTGAAAACGAAACCAACGCATGTTGATGGTTACAGGGGTCGCGACGGCGCTGCGGCAGATGGAGAAGGACATCATTGAATAAAAGGCTTGAATTTGGGTCTGTCCTTCACAGAAAGCAGTCTGAAGATTATAGCTAACAAATTTATGGATTAATTTCATTATTGTTTTTTGGTGCTTTTGTGGTTTATTTTGTTTTTTGGCATATTCTGAAAGCTCCTTTTGTGTCCCATGGAAAACTAAAATAAAATTAAATGCTTAATAAATGATTAAACGATTACAGAGTTTTTATTCATTTTAACATTTTAAACTCTAGTCTTGGTTAAAGTGATATAATACTTTAAAACGTTGTATAGGGTAGCAGAAATCACACAGAACTGAATGAAACCATTAAAATGTCATATTATAATGTCAACTGCATTAAATAAATGTGGCATTTAAATGATCTCATTTATTATAATGTAATTAACTGATTAATTCTATGAATTATTAGATATTAATCAATTCAAACAGTAGTGTTAATACGTAAAATTATGACGTTTAGATGCTGCCAATACGTCGATATTGTGCATTTCGGTGTCTATGCAATGCTAGAACCAAACTTTATGTAAGAATACATACGAATTCTCATGAGATCACGTTCCCACAGCTGTTGAAGAACTATGATAACCAGTTCTTCCTGTGATGCAAAGGGTGTCATGTATGTTCTTGAGTGGGTGAATCAGTCTGGACAGATGCCTCTAGCAGGTCAAATTCCTCATTTCAGAGTTGCTAGACCAGCGAAGCAGATTTACTACTTTCCCTCCCTCATCCTTTTCATCATTCACAACAGGGCAGGTTGGGTCAGGGCTACTCTAAGGGTCAGGGATAAAGTACTGTTTAACCCTTCGGCCAGCACATAACTTGATCAATGTTTCTAGTCTGTTGAAGAATGGCACACGTGGGGGCACACGTGTTCTCAGTATATTACATTTACCCTTATCTTCAATGTTAGTTGACAAGTTCTTTGAAGCTGAAAGTAAGACTTTGGGGTTTGGGTTTTGAGAATAGAACTTGGCACCAGAAAGGCTGTGATTATGAGAGCTGCATAACTGCTTGAGAGCCTAACATTTAAACCCTAAGGTCTGGACTGCATTTTGCAGGTCATCTCCAATCACCATCTTCCATGATCTCTTGTAATGTCCAATTGGCTAGACTTGGCATGTGTGATTGCAAATGTAAGGCAACTCACATTACGTGCTAAGTTTTAAAACATAAATGCTCTGTTCAGGTTTCTAAATGTATAAGACACTGACATATGAGGTCACTGTTATTTTACCAAGTAAGAAATGTTCCTGGAACGAAATTCCTGTCAAAGAAACATGGTCTCAACGACATACCTACCCCTAACCATAACCTTTGCCTAAAATTAGAGGGCAATAATAGGCTTAATAGAATGGTGCACAATCCCTAACCCTAACTTTAACCATAAACCTAACCCTAAAATCTGTTTGGTTAATAGGAATGTTTGTCCAGGACCAACAAGGATGTTGATTCAGTAACATGCTACTTGGCTAAATCACTATTGCGGGGAAGTGATGCAATTACAAAAGATCAGATATGGAAAATGACCATCCTGTATGAGCCCATTGTTTTGAATCAAAGATCAAGTACAGTGCTTAGGAGACAGAAGTAGGAATTCTGCTTGAGATCAGGCACTAAACTCCTACAGGCCTTTCTCCTAAATATTGTCTTTCAGTCTAAGTCCTTATACTAAGGTAATTCAGTTCTATGCTCCCATTTATAGGCAACCCTAATCTGAAATTCTACTCTGCTTCCTTTCCACATTCAAAACTGATACCATAACCCCATCTCTCATTTCTTGTTACATCTGAAAACTTTTGGATTTTGGTTTGGCTCGCTCTCTAACCCCGTAACCACAATGGGAGTATCTTGCTTGAGGGCTTCACTGTCTGATGCCCTGGGGCCCTGCCACTGTGTTTGGCCACCCCATGCTGCCAAGGTAGGTCAAAACCTTTAATGTGGGTTTCAATTTCAGCTGCATTGGTGTAAGCTAGTAATGGATCCCTAGCACACATCAACTGCACTATAAACTAGCTGCCAATCAGAAGCTGCTCTCCGTTTCTTCCATTCAGCGAATAATTGTTCTGTTTCCATTTAGGGCTTCAGTCTTCTGTCAAAGCAATGAAATTAGATAGTTCTGCTCTTTCAACTGTATCGATAGGAACAGATTTTCTTTCCCAAGAGAGCTGGTTTCTGCTAATAACCACAACGAGTTTTGTAGGGGGTTATAGAGAGAGCTGAGGTTTGTTTTGTGCTCACTTCAAGTTTGTTTAAAACACAGAAAGAATCTACTTAGAAACAGTTAAGTAAAGAAACACCTTTAAAATTCTCACATTTGCTTTTGTTCAGTTGTATGTGACTCAAGCCACATTTACTTCTAGTTTGTAACATACTTTTCACCCCCTCCAAGTAAACAGCATGCTTCCCAGTGCAATCGTGCTATACTTAGTATAGAAATTGTTAAAGGGCTGTAACAACCGTAGATATTAAGGGGGGCGTCGCAATACTCTGATTATTTGTCGATTGGTTGTTCAATAGTCGATTCTTAACATTTTACCTTTGGTCCCCCAAATACTGAATAAGTTCTAACAGCATTGAATTGCTATTCAAGAACTGCATTCATTGTTGAAAAACCAGGACTGTCTGGCATCAGTGAGCAATTCTTACATTTCAGAGGAGGAGTATTCAGGAGCTTTCATCCTGGTGCCCTCCTTCAATCGGCAGCAAAATTCCTCATCAATGTGTAAGCCAGGGTAAGGGGAGGCACCTGGGGAGAAGTAAGAGAATAATTGGGTTATCAAGACTTTTCCAGAGCTCTGGCCACTTCAAAGGGCCTGACAAGAAACTCACTAAACTGTGAAGTGGGTTGGTAGCAAAGAGAGATCAATGGGAAAGAGCTGGATAAATCACAATAAGCATAAAAGGGGCTTTTGGTCTGCTGATGAAGACAGTCGACAATACTTGGAAACTCTACAACTCAGTAATGTGTCTGGTGTAAATAGCTTTAGACAAAGATGGAATGAGTTTGCAGACTTGTTTCTGTTGGGACTTTTCTACACACTTGTGAAAATCATGATTCATGAACTAATATTTTCCTGTACTTGACCAAAATCCTTTAAATAATATCTGATAACCACTAAAATATGCAGATCATAACAATGAATCTCAGAAAGGGTCATCTTTCATTAAACTATGATCTAAACCCCCCTCTGACATAGATTAGGTAGTCATTAAAAACAAATATATTAATAGCACTCTAAATCTCCTACAACTTTGGGAAAAGACTGGAGTATATGTGGAGTGCCTAGAAAAACAGGGACGAGAAATCCAAATCCACAACACAAAGCATTCAGTGCGAACCCCCCCCCCCCATTCCTACCCACCCACCCCACACACACACACACACACACACACACACACACACACACACACAGACACACACACTATTTCCCCAAACAGGATTCATTGTATCTGTTACAGTAACAGTGTGAATGTAGAGTCTGGGGAATTTTACTGTGGTTTCTGGTTCATGAGATATTCATTTCATAACAAATGTTGAATAAATAGCACAGCAGAAAAATCAACCAAAGAAGGTATAAGTTTCAGGTAAATATCTTCCAAAATAATGTAACTTACCTTGAAACTTGCATTTTATTTAGACAGACAGACAGACATTGTAATTATTCTGAAGAATCTCAGAGCTTTTGCGAGGGGACCAAAGCCACACTAAACAATATACCATTACAGGTTATAAACCCTTTTTCAATGAGGGGGCAAAGTAAACATTTACATTGAATGGTACACTGGTAACTGTAGGATTGCATTACCAGTTGGGAAGGAAACCTGATCAAATGAGAGGAAATCCTTCTGATTTACAACCTCAATTGATGATTAAAAAACACTGAAGCTCACAGATGTTGTACTAGCAGAATGATTATTGTTATTTTCAAGCTGGCAATGCAATCCTTTTTGCTCCCCAAAGGAAAATTTAACAGCAGCTGGCAGTTATTGCCCACTACATCTGGAGGAGGTTGATAGCGCAGGGCAACTCTTGAGCAGCCTGGGTTCTACCAGGTGTCTTTGATTGAGCACCATCCAAGTTTGTTTTATTTCCATTTGGATGGAACACAGCATGTGCTGAGCTGTCTTCCTACTCCATGTGTTTAACTTTGAATTGGAGCGCTGAATCCTGTCTGGGGTTTTTGCTATAGTGTAAAATGCACCGAACCAGTAAAGCAAAAAACAAAGTCTTGGAGATGTCTGAATAGAAGAAAGAAAGGAAAACCCTACACTTTGTTTCATAAAAAACATCAGAGCAGACAACATTGTTCCAAGAAGTGTACGGCAAAATTCCTAAAAGATTGAAATTATTCTTTGATCGTTCCATAATCTTATCGACACAAAATATTAAATCAAGATGTTTTGTGATAAGAGACCACAGAGTAAAAGTAAACATTAGCGAGTATTATAATCCCAATTCTTTCCGGCACCATGATCTACTGAACTGATGGATCAATGCTGTGTGTGTGTCCCAAATGAATAAATGAAGGCAGAGGATGTGAGTAATACTCTTTTCGGACAGCTTAGGTATTTACCTAGAGAGAAGATCTCCCACATAAGCACTCCAAAAGACCACACATCGCTTTGAGTGGTATAGATCTTGTCAAATATTGCCTCTGGTGCCATCCACTTTAAGGGAAGTCTGGCCTGTGAAAAGGGTAGGAAATAAGTGTACCATGTTAGTGCCCTCCTGACCTATGTAGGAACCACACCCAATATTATTTCAAACTAAAAAACTTGTAGCTTATAAAAAACTGTATATTTGATTATATAATCTGTATGATGTTTTGGCTTACCCTTGACCAAAAAGAAAACATCCTTTAACCAGATTAATATTATTAGGGTTTATAAAATGACTAACAGCATGCCAAAGACTCTTGGCATTGACCGAATTATTACATCCTTTTCCAGATGAACATTAGCCATGTCGGTGGTTTTGGACTGTAATCATGTTTGTCCATCACACTAAGTAGTTTTGAAACAGTGTGTGCATTATACAGAATTATTCATTACACAATGTGACAGATATAAAGTAATTGGTCAATTTCAAAGTAAATAATATTCCACACTTACGTCTCCTTTGCGGACATAGTCTGGGTCCTTGTATACATCTCTTGCAAGTCCAAAATCACAAATCTTCACAACGTTGTTTTCGGACAACAGGATGTTACGTGCAGCCAGATCACGGTGAATACACTGGGAGAAGTTAAAGAGAGATCCCGTAAGATTATTTAAGCAATGTAGTTGTGAAGGATAGTGTACAGTCAGACGATTATTGTCGCAAAATGAATCCTAAAAGAGTGGTCTTGAGGTTCATTTTGTGATTATGACTTAGAACATGGCTACTGGTACTTACCAAATAAATAAATAAATGTACATGAAATATTGATTTGAGTTGAAATTATTTGTGTGATTACATGACAAGAAAGAGATCGCAGAGCGCCTGATGAGAGACATGGAACTAGCATAGTGTAGGAGATTTATTGTCAAGAAAAAGGTCAAATATTCAATTTAGCGGTCAATATATACAAATATTTGAGTGTAGAATGCTGCAACTGACCAATCAGAATCAAGTATTTCAGAAATCTGTGAAATTACTATATGCACTTTATTTTTAAATATTTTTCACTTTATTGTATTATACTTAGGAAAAGTGTAGCTTGTATCGAAGATGCGTTTTTGTGTTTTATTTGAACCATGTGTGGCAGTGTGCTGTCAGATGAAGCATATGATGGAAAGCTGCTCTAATGTAAAACATGTGGGCCTGCCATTGGGGAAACTTTGACCTGAGGTTAGATTAAACCACAAAAGCTAAACCGTAAATTTAGCATGTGGCATTTAATCTCATCTGCTGGATGTGTGTGAATGAGTGCGTGTAAGAGACAATCATTTCCAGTATTGGATCAATAAAGAGATTTGGGTTTCGTATTCTGGAATTTTGGATAACACATCTCTAACTGTTGCCAAAATAAAGAGACTGATTATTACAATTAAACAGAAAGAACCACAACAGAAATGATGTAGAAGGGAAATTAGTACAAAATGAGCTGACACAACACACTAAGAATGCAATTCATTGCAAGGGTTAGAGCTATATTTTTCATGAAATACTTAGTTGTCAAAGAGGTGACTTACTTTTCGTGAAGCCAAGAACTCCATGCCTTTAGCCACTTGAAAGCTGTAGCAAATCAAGTCTTCCAATGTGAGCACTTTCTTATACAAATCCTCTGGCTCTGCATGAAAAGGGGAAAAGGTTATTAGCAGCAAAACCAGAGTTTTGTAATGCATTTTTCTAAGAATCTCTAAGAATTTCTTAGAATCTCCTCTGCCACAAATCTTAGCATCTATCAAGTTGTCAAGTTAAGGACATTTGTATGTTCTTTCCTTAATCAATGACTAAAGATAAAATATCTTTGCCTTCATAATCCTGCTGTTTACTACACACACATCCTTTATGGGGACACAGTGAAACATGCATCCTTTTTTTAGACGCAGACTGCAACGTGCTGTTTGTCAATGATACTCCAGCGGGAGTCTTGTGGGTGGGTCATCCACCTGAGTAAACAGTTTATAAAACCAGAAATAAAAGGCATGGGACAACCCAATGTACCTGCAGCAGACTAGATCCGCACTAGGGACAGGAAATTCGAACAAGCTCTGAGTGTAGTGGGTGACAGTGGCTCTTACAAAATATCAGTTGTATTTATTGAATCCCTGAAGAAGCCACTTATCAAATTGAGGGGAAAAAACAATCAGCGGAGCCATGAGAGGAGAAAGGGTGGGGTGAGAGGGAGGAGGGGTCAGGGAAGGAAGACCCTCAGCCGCTACCTTCCTCTTCTTCCTCCGAGTCGCAGTAGCTCTTATCTTCAATGAAGCCGGAGCTAGCTGAACTTCCGGTGCTGGCCACGCTCTCCAACCTGCGCTTGATGAGCTCGCTGAGGTCACACCCAGAGCTGGAACGCAGGGCCTTACCATCCTGAGACTGTGACAACATATTCCAGTCAAAATTTTGCATCATCAAGTCGCATCAATGATTAGCAAGATTCTTTACTACTTACCTTGTAAACTACAAAGTCACCCCTCTTATTCCTCAAGTAGTTGGAAAGGTTTCCATACTTGCAATACTCCACAATTATCATTAGTGGACCTGGCCATACAGTAAAAAGATATGAAAAATATGAAAAATACCACACATTTTCTCAAGTTTTAACAAGTTCCCCTTACCTCCACGCTTTGTGCAGGCTCCTAGCAAATTCACCACATTGAGATGATGGCCAATATGGATGAGAATCTTTAATTCAGACATTAAAGCTTTGCACTCATTATTTGTAGCTCCCGCTGTTGAAAGAGGACAGGAAGTTGAGAGGAGAAGAAAAGAGGAAAAAAATAATCAATGGAATGTCTTGCAAGTCAGAAAGATTTTTGTTTGGAATGTTTGGAAAATCTGTGTTTGTGTAATGTTAAGCATGCTGTTACATTTCTTGTCTCTATATGTAAATGATGATTATTCAATTATTGTTTAAGAATAGATACATTTTGGCTTAACACTGTAAAAAGTGGAGATGTGCAGATGTTACCTTAAGGAGCTATTTCTACCGGTTCTGACCCTTACAAATTCCTGACCTAATGCAGTCAAGTTTATTAATTCATACTAAATATATTTCAAGTCAAGTAAAGTCAAACTTTATTTATAGAGCACATTTAAAAACAACAGGAGTTAAACCAAAGTGCTGTACAATTTAGAAAGAAAGTATTAAAGGAAATAAAAATGGTGAGAATAATAATAATAATAATAATAAAATACATTATAAAATAGATTATCAATTAGAAGAGGCATAAACAATTGACAATGAGTCTAAAAAAATTCTAACAGTATCAAAATCTGAAGAATAAAAATAGTTTTAGCTAGTTTTAAACATAGCTAGCAAAAGGGAGGCCCTGATATGAATTGGTAGACTTTTCCAGACTGTTTGACTTGAATGAAACCAGTTAATTTACATGTTACCAAATTAAGCACATATTTTAGGTTACTGATCCAACATTTCTTGCAGTTTAAGTAAAATGCTTTTAAGAGTAAAATGTTCTTTAGCGCAAGATATATGCAATCAGCTAGGATTGAAACAAGAAACAGACTTTTTTGTCTATATGAAATAAGCCGACATCAGAAAAAAGCAATGCAACAACCACGTGTCCTAACTTAAAATAGCACAAGGAGCATTTTGATATCGTGTGAGAAAATCTCTGGAAAATACAAAATTGTGTTTTATATTTTATAAGAAGCTTTAAAACATTACGCACACCATAAATTCTACCATGAACACTGAGAACAGCATCTGGAGGCAACATTGTTATAAACTGTCTAAAAGATTTGAACAAAAGAAACTGGAATTTTCCAGTTTCTCAAAAGTTTGTACATTATGCAAGGGAAGTATGCGGGTCAGGAACACTATCCTAGTGACCTTCAGAGGTCATGGAGTCAGACTGGGGGGCTGTTTTTTTTAACACGTCAGGTTTCCTGCGGTTAAGGCCCATCAAAGTGACACACGAGAGCTATGTTCAACATTAAGCAGTAATTCGTACATGATTCATACCAAAGACGCCTCACAGTGACTTTTACTGAGAGGAATATTAGTGCTCCATTTTTCAAGTAGGGGATGGAATGAACCCAGCATGAAGTTTATTCAAGACACTAATGCCACGTCAGTCTATTTTTTTTTTTTTAGCTTTGCATTTAAAATTAGGGGATTTTTGAGATGAAAATGGGTGCCATTTTTGGACATTTTTTTCCAAAATGAGGAAACAATGACTATATTGTTTATCAGCATGGCATCATCATATTATGGAAGTAAAATCTGTGTAGGCAGTAGATTTCAGAAAATTAATTAAATCAAATGAAGGGAACTGCTTTTTATTAAGAACTGACCTGGGGTACATGAGGAGGAGTCAGTTTTGCCTCTCGTTCTATGATTAATGCATAAGGAAGATTAATACAATGATAAGAGTGGAACTGTGTATCTAAAGAGTCAGCAAATTTATAATCATCAAGAACAAAATATCATCACCATTACTCTCTCTGTACACTACACCAATCACTCGGCAAATATTATGGTCCAGACGAACAGGCAACCTCAAGAGGACCGAAATAAAATTTTAATCCACAACACAAATGTTCTGGGTTTTGGTAACAGCTCCAAACATTTTTCTCTGTGGGATGTTTACTATGAGGAATTGCCCGGGTTGATTCAATATTGTTGTGTTGTATTGGACATTTTGAAATGCAACAATAAAAATGATCACAATCATTAGTCAGTTTCAGACAGGGAACCTTGTTGTTTCTGGTTCAGTGTGATCTTGAAACACCCGTTCAAGGGTCATTAATAAATGCTACGTGAGTATTTGCACATTCAGTTTATTTGTATCCTTTTTGTCCAAGGTTTCATATCTGTGGACTATCATGTAAGCACAACATACAATTCCCTGAACAGAAACTAATTATCTTCATATGTACAGTACATGAGAAATGTGCATGAAAGTAAAAAGATCTACTATGGATAGGTTTCTGTTTTCAATTTCTGAAGTAAATCAAACAAATGGTTTCATTCAATTCATGGGGACAATTTATGCAACACTGCCATTAAAAAAAAAAAAAGGAGTTTCATCTGTCTAATAGGGAAAATTAGTAATGTTAGAAAACTAACAGGAACAACCTCTATGTCCAACTACGTGCATCTTGTTGTTTGTTCTTGTGTTGCATTTTTGTTGATCTGATAGCATTATACAATGGGGTCCAAAAGTCGAAGACCACTTGTGAAAATGCTTCTAATTTGCATTACTTATTTTATTCCATAAAATATATATATATTTTTTTTTTTGTTTTTTTTTTTGAGCTGGCATGAACTTCACAAGTTTATGCAAAACCTGATGATCCATGTTATTCCAGCATGATTTGAGAACATTCCAAAAAGCAATCTGTGTAGTTTCATGGAAGCGTGGAAATCTTAACACAGGAGTTCTTTTTTGCATAGGAGTTAACATGGAAAATGTCACAAATGTGCTCAATTGATTTATGACTTGAAAAACTTTGTTTATTTGCAGGGTTCAATTAGATTTTGAATCCCAGATTTTCACTATGTTCTCAGACATTCAGACCCCACTATATACCCATAACAAAATATATTACAGTTACCTTTCAGCATTTTCACAGCCACTGTTTTGCAAGTAGACACCTTGTCAATGCCAAATGCAGAGGCTTCAACAACTTTTCCAAATGCTCCATGTCCCAAAGTTGTACCTGTTAGAGAAACACACAGAGAGAGAGTGTCTACATGAGTTTGCCATGCCTAAGGGTCTCATAAATCAGGCAGGATGCCCTGTTAGGAAAGATGTGAGCCTGTAATTAAAACAGCCTGCTGAGGTTGGGGTGTCTTGGCTGGTCCTCCTGGAGAATTCATGGGGCAGGTAAGACTGAATAACAGAAGCTGGTCGCTGATAAATAATAGCATAATATTTTCATTTTAAAATACAATCTTAATGATGTCCACCATTCTTAGACAACAGACCTGACACTGAAGGCAATTAAAAAGCAGAAAGAGTTGGGTTAAGCTGTGTTCGTCTTTTTTTTCAGGGTACAAATGTAACACTTGCCAAATGCGAGAAATAAATGGGCTTTAGCGAGTAAATAAAACAGAGTTACTTGCCAGTTTTTTGGTAACTTTATTAGGGGCTGCAACATTACATGATTTAATTTGAATTGTAAGAACGACAGTCTGAACAGTGCTGATTCAACCATCTAATGTTCAAACTATATTGACTCAATATTGCCAATTGCCAAACATTTACTGCCACCGAATCAAAGAATCATCTAGTGATTCTTCAATGCATTCTTGTTTAAACAACCTTACTTGCTCTGAAAACAAATCATATTTTTTGTTTGTTAAAGTGAATGAAAAGAATCTTTGAACTCACCAAGTCTAAGGCGATCTCTAGGGAACTCCCATTTGTTGCTGTCATAGGGCAGACGGTCACAATGCTCATCAAGGGGGATTTGGTCTGGGTCCATGATGATGGACAGGTATCCAGTCTTTAAATCTGCTGAACTTGGCTGGTAGAAATAAAAAATCTTTTCAATGTGATTACCATGGTGATTACCATCCAAATAACTTTATAGATCTTTATTGTAAAGGGTTTAAACAATGTTTTTCATGCTTATTCAATGAACCATAAACAATTAATGAACATGCACCTGTGGAACAGTCGTTAAGACACTAACAGCTTACAGACAGTAGGCAATTAAGGTCACAGTTATAAAAACTTAGGACACTAAAGAGACCTTTCTACTGACTCTGAAAAACACCAAAAGAAAGATGCCCAGGGTCCCTGCTCATCTGCATGAACGTGCCTTAGGCATGCTGCATGGAGGCATGAGGACTGCAGATGTGGCCAGGGCAATAAATTGCAATGTCCGTACTGTGAGACGCCTAAGACAGCACTACATGGATACAGGAAGGACAGCTAAACATCCTCGCAGTGGCAGACCACGTGTAACAACACCTGCACAGGATCGGTACATCCGAATATCACACCTGCAGGACAGGTATTTGGTGGCAGCAACAACAACTGCCCGAGTTACACCAGGAATCCACAGTCCCTCCATCAGTGCTCAGACTGTCTGCAATAGGCTGAGAGAGGCTGCACTGAGAGCTTGTAGGCCTGTTGTAAGGCAGGTCCTTACCAGACATCACTGGCAACAATGTCGCCTATGGGCACAAACCCACCTTCGCTGGACCAGACAGGACTGGCAAAAAGTGCTCTTCACTGACAAGTCGCGGTTTTGTCTCACCAGGGGTGATGGTCGGATTCGCGTTTATCGTCGAAGGAATGAGCGTTACACCAAGGCCTCTACTCTGGAGTGGGATCGATTTGGAGGTGGAGGGTCCGTCATGGTCTGGGGCAGTGTGTCACAGCATCATCGGACTGAGCTGCTTGTCATTGCAGGCAATCTCAATGCTGTGCATTACAGGGAAGACATCCTCCTCCCTCATGTGGTACCCTTCCTGCAGGCTCATCCTGACATGACCCTCCAGCATGACAATGCCACCAGCCATACTGCTCATTCTGTGCATGATTTCCTGCAAGACAGGAATGTCAGTGTTCTGCCATGGCCAGCGAAGAGCCCGGATCTCAATCCCATTGAGCACGTATGGGACCTGTTGGATCGGAGGGTGAGGGCTAGGGCCATTCCCCCCCAGAAATGTCTGGGAACTTGCAAGTGCCTTGGCGGAAGTGTGGGGTAACATCTCACAGCAAGAACTGGCAAATCTGGTGCAGTCCATGAGAAGAAGATGCACTGCAGTACTTAATGCAGCTGGTGGCCGCACCAGATACTGACTCTTACTTTTGATTTTGACCCCTCCTTTGTTCAGGGCCACATTATTCCATTTCTGTTAGTCACATGTCTGTGAAACTTGTTCTGTTTATGTCTTAGCTGTTGAATCTTTTTATGTACATACAAATATTTACACATGTTAAGTTTGCTGAAAATATAAGCAGTTGAAAGTGAGAGGACGTTTCTTTTTTTGCTGAGTTTATATGACAGGGTTCTGTCATGCTCCCTACATATAGCTGCATGACTATTTGGGCACTGCTAAATTAGTATTTAATCTACATTCTACAGAGCTATAAAATGACCCACAAACATAAAAGCACACATTTGATCACACACATTTCTGAAAGAAGACCATGACTAAGTATTTGTCATAGAACACCAGAAATAAAATGGTTGAGCAAAGCTAAACCATAGGTTACATAAGCATTAGTGTGGGCTGAAGTACATAAAATATCCAGAGCCGACATCTATGAGTTAACATGAGTACAGTTTAGCTTAATGTACAGTTAAAATAAAATCCTTACCTTTTTCAATTTACGGATAAAGAGAATGAGCATAATCCACAAGAATGTTGCTGCTGCTCCAGTACACACCAAGATGATAACCTCAATGTTTGGTTTGCCGTCTTCTCCTGTGTGTTAACAGAGCACATCTTTTCAATGATCGAGTCAGCTGTACTATATTTATTACAATGTTTTTTCTTATAAATGTTACTTACACATATAGTAAGTACAGTCATGTTTTAATAATATTTGCAAATGTAATCATGTACCAAGTCTTAACAAATATACTTTTTTAAAAGAGTAAAACCATGTGATATGGTTTGATATTTTAACATTTGACTTTACATCCATTTCTCATTTACTCTGACAAACTGTGTACATACTACAAAGAGCAGCATTGTTTGAGCAGTGTTTATTTGACCAGGTTCTGGTTCACTCTTTCTCATTTATTATGTACTCTACGCATGATAAGTGGCTCCAAATCTGTTCACAATGGAAATTTTATTTCCAAATGGAAAAAAAAAAAAAGAGTGATTTCAAGGCACACCCTGCTCTCCTTGAATTAGTTTGTTAAGCTTGGGTTCTATACATAATATCTTGGATTTTGTTGGATCGAGTCAAACCAGACCATCTGTTCTAGTAAGAGGGCAGAGTATGATAAAAAAAAATTCACTGTTGGGATGGGGACTTTGGTTTTGGGGAGGGATAAGATTTTTGTGGAAAGCACCAATAAGAACACCTTAGCTGACCATTACTCTTCCCTTCAGCCTGCTCCATATTTCAAAACCATCTACTTCTTTAAGGAGATGTCCCGCTGGTTATTAATGAACCTCTCTAAAGACTGTGAAGAGGTCAGCTCCCCTGTGAGAAGACCCTCTCTTCAACTCCCAGACCCCCATCATAAAAAGGGGGTCTGGAATTTGCATGGTATTCCTGGCATGATTTTGATTCATGAAGCTTTGCAATGTCTTTGCAAGTGCTTAAAACATTTCATAACAGTTTTCAGTATGTAACTGTCTAAATATGCACAATTTGTCCTTTTATTGACCGACTGTGTCAATGATACAATCTTTATACTCTAATTCTGGCTGATGAATAAATAAAAGAAGAGAGAGGAAAGAGTTAGTCAGTGGTTTAGTACTCACCCACTACAGTAATGACGGCACTGGATATTGCTATACCTTCAGCATTGCTGGCGTGACATTCATACATGCCCTCATCATCCTTCTTCACCCTCTCAATGATCAGAGTCCCATTATCTTTTAGACTGATTCCTGAAAAGCATTTTTAGAAAGATGAATCAAACATAAAAAAAATAAAAAAAATCACTTTTATTGTCACTCAGCCATATACACAAGTGCAATAGTGACATTCCGAGCAACATAGCAGTGGTGACAGTGATGAGACATATACCAATCTACAATAAACATCAAATTTACACAACACAATTTAAAATCTAATATACACATAATTACACACAAAACAATATACAAATAATAACATACAATGTACATTATACAAAACACACAATATAGAATACACATTATACAATAAAAAAAAAATAGTATATATAGTATATATAAAATGTACAGTAGGTGGTATTGTACTGTATTGACATTCAGGCTGTCGGCTGATAGTCAGTTGCCAGTGTGTTGTTAAGAGAGAATATAATTTATGACAGTCCAGTGTGAGATCATAAGATTAATAAAGTGCAGTGCTGATGTATATTGATCATGAGAGATCAAGAGTTCAAAAGTCTGATTGCTTGGAGGAAGAAGCTGTCATGAAGTCGGCTGGTGCGGGTCCTGATGCTGCGATACCGCCTGCCTGATGGTAGCAGTGAGAGCAGCCCATGGCTCGGGTGGCTTTCCCTTATTTAATTAATTACTTATTTACCTTATAAAACAGATAGTAAGACCTATGATTGGATGAGACATGTTTAAAGCCCTTGTAAAACAGGCAATATATGCACTACCGTGACTGCACACAAGTTGAATTCTATATTAATTAAAGTTGCTACAGGCAACCGTACACAGACTACAGTTTGGCTAATGAACTAAGAAGGGGTTTTCACCCCTTAACCATAGTAAAATCACTGTAATGCATAGTCTCTCACAGCTTTATTTGAACATACTACTGTCAATTACAGAATATACATGTTTTAAAATTTGTTTAAACATAATTTTAATAATACTATTATTAAAAGTAGAGTTTTAGTAAGATTGTACTGTCTTACTGTAAAGCATTTCTCTGTTGTTCTCACAACTATTAAACTATTACTATTGTTGGGGAAGCTACTTTTAAAGAGCTAGCTAGCTAAGCTACAAGATACTTAAAATTGAAAGTAGCTAAACTACAGTCATGCTAGTTACACTACAAGTTACAAACAAAAAGTACCTACATTGTAACTATGAACTACACTGAACTAACTAACTACACTGAAGCTATAAATGCAAAGCAGTACGTGCAAACTTTTGTCAAAAATAGAATAGCAAAACAAGACAGTAACATAGTATTTTATGATGCTACACCACTACTTATTAGAAAAAGTTGATTTTAGGTACTCCCCAACTCTGCTCCTCACCTGGTCCCTCTGTGACAGGAGTCTTGTCTTTGTACCATGTGATATAAGGGGTTGGCACACCATGAGCCAGGCAGGCCAATGTCAGGGTGCTACTGCTGTTCACATCCTGATTGGTCAAATTCTGCATCAGCCAGGGCACTTGCCTATCTGTTTCAGTCAAATGAGAGTTACACTGTGTAAAATCATTTCCATTTCCATATATATATATATATATATATATATATATATATATATATATATATATATATATATATATATTATATTATTATTATTATTATTATTATTATTATAACATAGCATAAGGCTCATATCATGCACCAGCAATATCTGTTCCAGTATCTGAAATGTGATATGATATATGCTTATGCTTATACAAAGACCAAATATGTTTGGTGCTTGACAGAAGAAAACTCACCATCAATAGTTAAAACAGATGTTGTATTGATCACTTTATTGTAGATGACATTGACAGCTTGGCACTCATAGCCCAGAGTGTGGTTTCTGGAGACATTTGGCAGTGTGATTAACAAAGATATGGTGTACGGCTGGATCCGAAGGATGGTTTCACTATTTGGCACCGTGTGGCCCAGTGGATCATGCCAACTCAACCTATCATACAGGAATCTTGTGCCCCTGCAAGTCAATGTTATGTCATCTCCTACAATGGCTGTCAAGGGCTCGATTTCAAAAGGTTGTGGATGATCTAGTGAAGATACAAGAGAACAAGACAATAAGGGACTGAATGGAAAAAATCAGGTCACCTAACATGTATGCCCACAGACAATCCTTTCACTGCATGCTTTTCATGCATAATCAACATTCTACATTCAGACAAAGCGTGACTAACTCACAAAACTAAATGCCTTGTAAAGGTCCCGAAAATACACCATAGATGTACTGTTGAAAGAGATTGTACTACTCTAGCCAACACTACAAACACTAAGCTACACATTGACATGCCAGCAATGTCAAATTTGCAGTCATTTCCTGTTTCATCACTCCTAATTGAAAGCACGTTGCTGGCGAATGGTGGCAGCGATGGCTGACCCTAAGCACTACATTAGGAACCAGGCTGAGGACAGGCCTCCAGGGAGCCTGTGAAATGCCTGTTTATTCACAGCAATCCACATCCCACAAGAGAACACAGCTGTTATTACTATTTCATCCCTCTGAGCAGCATTCTGGCGCACAAAGTCATCCTCACCTCTTGCATAGCACATCATAATCTCTGGGGTATCCTATTCTGTTCTGGCTACCTGCCACTTGACATCCACCATTTTTTCTCTCAACTCCATTTCTCAGCGACAGCTGCTGTTCTTTCCAGCTAATGTTTTCCTCATCATTATGTAGCAGGATAGGCTGTCACCTCCCTGTAAAAGTGACGCCTTGCCACTCAGGTGACTCTGATTAGGGTTGACCAATCAGAATCATGCTCAATTTGTATATTAAGGCTTAGACAAATAACCTGGAAGTTTGTCAGTCATATGTTTTCCCTCGCAGGAATGGACTGCATCACCTGGGAGCCATGTGTTATTAGCTGTTTGGTTAACTGCTGTTCTTTGTTTTATGTGCTGGTGCTAACATTAGCCCACCTGTTGGAGTGGAAGTTGGAGATGTTTTGGTGTTTTTAAACTACACTTTTTAGCATATTTATTCTGAGGTATGTTTGATCTTTTTCTTTATTTATTGGTTCTGTTAAGTCGATGCTGGTGTTTAGTCCATGTTCTATGTTTGTGTCCTAGTTAGCTTGCTACCTCGAGTGCTAGTCAACTCTCAGCTGCCTGTAGATTTGCTACTGATTACATCAGCCTGGTTTAATGAATGATCGGGTCTATGGTGTGTAAACTTATTTGAGTGGTTGGGGTCTGGATCAATTCTTTGAGTGAATTTTATGGTTTCATCCTAGGTTGACTCTGGCTGCCCATTCTCTCCAATTGCCTGGGTTATGAGATTGAACTTTTGGTCCTCTTCAGTAAGTGGGGGTTTTTTATTTATTTTTTATTGTGTGCCAACTGGGTTCTGCCAGATTACGCCCCGTGTGTGTTCCTCTTTGTCAGCTGGCCTTTGTGCTGGTAAGCCTCAGCCTTGCAATTGTTTTTACTGCATCTTTTGGAATAATTCTTAAGTTGAGAAATTGCTCTTCGCCCCATGTATGCAGCCAGAAGACCTGTAACTGTTTAAATTGTATGTGCAACTACCAAGTGCTGCAGCTCTACTGACTTGAATTTTCCCTGATTTGACTTATTTATTTTTTTTAACCCACATCTCTTACTCTTGTGTAGAAATGAGCTTGTGACCTTTTGTTAAACCTTGTGGTTTTGTTAATATTTTCCTGGATGACATTCTCAGGGTGGTGTAGTTGACTCATTGTCACACTTTAAACTACAATTTGGTATTTTGTACTGCAGCCCACTTGGTTACAATCACAATCTAGGCAGTGATTGAATGATATAATCGCCGATGCATCTCATTACAGAGGACGGGGTTTCTCATTTTTAGGAACATTTTGACTCCGGTCAGCTACATAAGTTATTTCCCTAGTAGCAGGGCCATTACGTTCCAGAAACAGTGAAAACTGTTTTGATTGGTAACCTAAATTGTTTCATGTGATGAATAAAAGCAGTTAATTTAGACAAGTCAATATTTAATGACTAAATCAAAATTTCCCCCCACCACAAATGTATACTTTATTGCACAATCCAGTCTGTGAAGGAATGTATTACTTGTTTTATACAAGTATGCATGCAAAGTATTTGTTTTATATATAAAAAAAATATAACATTTGACACTGGATTGTTCTTTCAGTAATTGCAGCTGACCTACTTACCATCTACATAGAAAGGGATTCTCATGGTCTGGGTCCCAAGTTCATTCCTGGCTGTACAGGAGTAGACCCCGGACACATTAGCTGCTTTCACCACCAGGGTGCTTATAGTCTATGGTGGTGGAAAAAGATCATATTAGGAATGTTAATGTTTCAGACTACCCCAATCTTTCAACAGGATGTAACATTATAACACCATGTACGATCGATCACATCCACCCATTAAACTTTGATTCAGTTATGTCCTTTGAGTAAGGTGGGTCACGGAGCTCATTTACAACTTTTTTTTTTTTTTTTTTTTTTTTTTTTTCACCTTTCACATTTATAGTAGGCTACAGCTGGGGTTTAGAAGCCAAAAGTGACACTGCGAGCACAACAGAAGGTGTACCTGTGTTCCATGTCATTTGCTGATACTATACATATTTAAAATGCCAGGCTTGATCTTGTCACCATTAAACTCATTAGTAGTCTAAATAGACAATTACAGGTGCATCTCAATAAATTAGAATGTCGTGGAAAAGTTCACTTATTTCAGTAATTCAACTCAAATTGTGAAACTCGTGTATTAAATAAATTCAATGCACACAGACTGAAGTAGTTTAAGTCTTTGGTTCTTTTAATTGTGGTGATTTTGGCTCACATTTAACAAAAACCCACCAATTCACTATCTCAAAAAATTAGAATATGGTGACATGCTAATCAGCTCAAAACACCTGCAAAGGTTTCCTGAGCCTTCAAAATGGTCTCTCAGTTTGGTTCACTAGGCTACACAATCATGGGGAAGACTGCTGATCTGACAGTTGTCCAGAAGACAATCATTGACACCCTTCACAAGGAGGGTAAGCCACAAACATTCATTGCCAAAGAAGCTGGCTGTTCACCGAGTGCTGTATCCAAGCATGTTAACAAAGTTGAGTGGAAGGAAAAAGTGTGGAAGAAAAAGATGCACAACCAACCGAGAGAACCGCAGCCTTATGATTGTCAAGCAAAATCGATTCAAGAATTTGGGTGAACTTCACAAGGAATGGACTGAGGCTGGGGTCAAGGCATCAAGAGCCACCACACAAAGACATGTCAAGGAATTTGGCTACAGTTGTCGTATTCCTCTTGTTAAGCCACTCCTGAACCACAGACAACGTCAGAGGTGTCTTACCTGGGCTAAGGAGAAGAAGAACTGGACTGTTGCCCAGTGGTCCAAAGTCCTCTTTTCAGATGAGAGCAAGTTTTGTATTTCATTTGGAAACCAAGGTCCTAGAGTCTGGAGGAAGGGTGGAGAAGCTCATAGCCCAAGTTGCTTGAAGTCCAGTGTTAAGTTTCCACAGTCTGTGGTGATTTGGGGTGCAATGTCATCTGCTGGTGTTGGTCCATTGTGTTTTTTGAAAACCAAAGTCACTGCACCCGTTTACCAAGACATTTTGGAGCACTTCATGCTTCCTTCTGCTGACCAGCTTTTTAAAGATGCTGATTTCACCTGCCAGGATTTGGCACCTGCCCACACTGCCAAAAGCACCAAAAGTTGGTTAAATGACCATGGTGTTGGTGTGCTTGACTGGCCAGCAAACTCACCAGACCTGAACCCCATAGAGAATCTATGGGGTATTGTCAAGAGGAAAATGAGAAACAAGAGACCAAAAAATGCAGATGAGCTGAAGGCCACTGTCAAAGAAACCTGGGCTTCCATTCCACCTCAGCAGTGCCACAAACTGATCACCTCCATGCCACGCCGAATTGAGGCAGTAATTAAAGCAAAAGGAGCCCCTACCAAGTATTGAGTACATATACAGTAAATGAACATACTTTCCAGAAGGCCAACAATTCACTAAAAATGTTTTTTTTATTGGTCTTATGATGTATTCTAATTTTTTGAGATAGTGAATTGGTGGGTTTTTGTTAAATGTGAGCCAAAATCATCACAATTAAAAGAACCAAAGACTTAAACTACTTCAGTCTGTGTGCACTGAATTTATTTAATACACGAGTTTCACAATTTGAGTTGAATTACTGAAATAAATGAACTTTTCCACGACATTCTAATTTATTGAGATGCACCTGTATGCGTATTTTTGGTAAATTAGCAGATTTCTGAGCTCTGTTTAATGACATCTGTTTTCTTGGCCATCACATCAGGATAAGAAGTGCCCTGTGTATTATGTTGAAGCAGTATAACCATTTATCTGTATATATCCTGTGGTTCACATGCTGTTTATAAGACTTATTTGAAAAGTGTAGCTTTGGCTCAGAACGACAGGCATTTTTGTTATTTGTTGGCATGGAACAGTCATTTTTGCTAAGGTTAAGATTTCTTCCATACACCTCACGCTGTTGCTCATACCAAAAGCTGTGGAGCTCAGAGTAATCTGTAGACCTGTTGTTGTGCCATAGGATGTCCTTATTTAGTCTAAAATGCAGCTTTTTATTGCCACATTACTCTAAAATATACTCAAACAGGGCATTCACTTATCGATGCCAACATGTATGAGTCAGTCCTGTCTTACTCCAGATTGTTACAGTAATTGCTCAATCTTTAATACAGTAGGTCAAACTGTTTCTCAGTTAAAATTCTAAAGTTCTCTTGTATAATTACTAACAGAAGCAATTCAGAAGGGAATTTTACAATCATTTGTGCACGTTGTCTGCATTGTTTTAGCCCCTGATTCACTAAAACTACAAATCAGGTATTTGTGCAAACACACCCAGAAATCTGTGCTGAATGCAAGTGCAAATGCATATTTAAATGCAGTTAGTGCATAGTTAAATTGAATTGCAGGTCGTTGGTGAATTCACCCCCTTGTGTTGTGCTTTGGATAAACTGACAAGTTCCCTGAGTGACATTTTAACATTTCTCTGATTCTGTCCAAAGGCTTGGATCCTTGATGACCTAGTCAGAAATTCTAAGTGACCTTTCTACTTTCTCTTTAAACTGCTGTGACTGGCCCCATATAATTTTTTTTTTTTATTTTTTTTTTTTTTTTTTTTCCCCCTCTGTGGTTACAAGGCACTTCCTGAGATGGGCTCTTACCAGCCTGTTATTCAAAGTGCTGGGAAATTTATGAGGTGATAGAAAGGAATTCACTCTAAACAAATCCCACCATTTTAAATGGGGGGCCTTATCTTTAACCACTGTGCGTCACCCCTGCAGCGCATTTTAGCCACAAGAGCTTGTAATTACAGTAAACCTCAATTTAAGCGTAGTTCATACTTGGAACGAAACTCCTTGCACAAGGGAGGGCAGGCATGATTGGTTTTTAGTGACATTTCTGTTATGAGAATTCGCTACCTCAACTGAATGGGAAAAAAAAAATTAACATCTTGTGTATATAAGAATATTCAAATTTCTACAATGCACCAGACTAGTTTGTTTTTTTGGTGGTGGTCAATTGCTATTCACAGCAGACAAACATACGGTCACACTAAAGATCAAGTGTAGAGGAACGCTACAAATAAAAACCTGTGCTTCATTAAGTTTTGGGTGAATGGTTTTGGTAACAAGGCCTTCTGGGATATTTGCTGTAATGCCTACAGTTAAGTTGGCAGCACCAAGCACAAGAGAGAAGTCATCACTCACAGCAAGGTGGTGTCAGACATGGGAGCTCTGACTAAGCGAACCACTATGAACACTGTAGCAGTCTGGATTTATCCCACAGGTCTCTGTGGTTTCGTTACAAAATTAAGTGATTTCAACAAATCTGAAGGTCAATAACTCTGACTTTCAGATGTAGGATATGAAGTCATCTCATGTATTTAAAATGGGCCTGAAACAATGAACATTTAGTGCATGAATAGCCTTGGGAGTGAGTTCTGTTTATGAGGACTTTACTGGCCTCTCAGTGAGATGGACTGATATCAATATCAATTCTGTCCTGGGGCACCATTCATTCAAAGCAGCAGCTGCCCTGTTTACTGGCCTCTGCTCTCCACTGAAGGTGACTGAAGCGTGATGTAATACACAGCAGAGCTAAAGCATCGGCAGTTAGTTCCATACGACGTGCAAGAACACACACAGTCACTCATACGTGCACTCACAAATGCATTGGTATTTCAGCCAAAAAGACTACTGTCATTCTTCTGCTTCGAAATATAATGTAAATTGTTGCTTTTCTGTGGTTTGTCATATTAGGTCTAAAATTGTTTTATAAAAATGCAATTTGGAGATTTTCAATAAACTGAGTTTCCAATAGAAAACAGATGTAAAATTACTTCCGATTGTACTCTCCATCACTCCCCCCCCACTGTACTCTTACTTTTCAGTGAACAATATTTTGAAGTCAGTCATGTATTTTTACCCGAAATGAGGCAGACACACTCATTCTGTATAAATGATCCATTTCTGCCAATCTGAGCATAATGTAAATGCTTTAATTTTATGAATTTGACTTTCAGTCATCTAAACCCAATAAGATTACAAATAATTATTCCATGTAGATTCAAGCCTTTTTGGTTGTTAAGAGGAAACACCAACAAACCTTTACTAATAATAACAAAATAGCATATCATACATACCTTGTTTTTGCTTTTTAGCACTCCAACATTGCTGCTGATTTCCTTAATCAGATTATAAGGATAATTCAGTGATTCAGTGCTGTTTCCAACAGGAAATGGATCAGTGTAAAGTTTGCATCTATCAGACAAAAAAAAAAAAAAAAGATTATTGTGAACCACGACTAAGGAGTGAGGGCTGTAGAGCCCTTAACCCGAGAAACTGCTCTGGAGTTTACCGAGTGGATGTTTTTGTCTTAACATCAATGCAGGATGTACACAAGGAAACACCAAGGCATCCCGGTCATGCCGTTGCAGAGATGTTTCACTGAACACAGTGAGGAACAAAAAATAGTTCTTCCTCTTTAAAATAATAGGAAACTGTTGAGAAATTGAACCCTTTTAGCAAATGTCTTTAAGATATATTTATCTTTTGCCACTGACCGTAAGGTTTCATGGACCTTGATAAATGTATTTTTTCAGCATTTGAGCAGCATTCATTAAGTCATGTATTTCATGCCTGGAAGTCACAGGAAATTGAAGGCCTGTTTTGCATCACTTTGAGAGGAGGAACAATCTGATTAATGGGTGCTGAGGTTGGAGAGGAAACAGCAGCGTGACAGGAAGGCGTCACCATTCAAAGGAAACGCCCCCACACTCTGGCCGGCTGAGATAAGGCTGATCCCAGACTTCCAAGGCCAACAAGAGACAACTGATAACTTCTCAGTACCCCTTGATTAACGAGACCTCTGAGAGCTTACCTTCATGAGGATGAAGAGCACCTCTAATCTCCCATGTAATCTCTAACTCTGGACCCTTCTGACAAAACACTGATTTTATGTCCTACCTGCCAAAGCATGCCGCCTTGCAGCATATTTTTATTCTTGATCATAAAGTTATAATCTGTCATCTACACACAAGGACCCACATGTTGCTCGAAACTGGTATGACTTTTTTTTTCATAAATTAATCAAAATATTAAAGCTGTTCTTATCCATACAATGGAAAAAGTATTGTGAACACTGGCTGTCAAGTTCACTTATTAAATCTTCTGTGTGTAATTTTTGTTTTTATAAAAAAAAAATTTTTTCTTGTATAAATATTTACAATATTTATAAATATTTCTGTGGCGTAATATGCAAAGTGTAAAGAGTAGGGGTATAACCCTGGTGTCCTGGCTAAATTCCCCCCCTACTGGCCCTTTTCTATCATAGCCTCCTCATAATCTCCATCCCTGAATTGGCTACATAACTCTCCTCTCCGTTCTGGTGCACTATGGCTGCCGTTGCATCATCCAGGTGGATGCTGCTCACTGGTGGTGGTTGGAGATTCCCACTATACTACGTAAAGTGCTTTTGAGTGCCTAGAAAAGCACTATACAAATGTAAGTAATTAATCTATATTATGAGCTGTTGTGTTTACAGCCATTGCTGATTATATTTTTAAGAGCCACTAAAGTGGTACTTCGGCACTGTGGTACATAGCCCAGAGTATTTTTGTCGCAAATTTGGCAAGCAGCACTCTTTGACAAATAATTACTGACAATTATGAGAAACTCTTGTCATGTCACACAAGAGCTTAGTGGACATCTATTGCATTCATAAAGGTTCACTAAGAGGCTGGCATTTACACTGGGACACTGTTGCTTTCAGCACAATACAAGCTTAGGGTATGAGGCCAGTAAATCCTCCTAACATTTACAGAGCCAGTGACTGGGGAATGTAGCTCTGGGGCTATTTTTCATCAATAAGCATACTTTATTTTGGACTGATGTCAAGGAAACTGATGCAGTTCATTTGAATAATGATAGCTGTGGTTAAAGGCCAGAATTCATCATAGATGTTCACACCTCAGCAAGAGAAGAGATCTACTATGCAGGAGGGTGACAACTGTTTTTTTGGTGGAAAACGGAATGCATTGGTTTTTGTCCAAACTGTTCTATGGAAGCCACAAATTGAATTTGTGGAAATGACAAGAAAATGGTAAATAGAAAATACTTCTGATCTGACACAATGATACATTCTTGGACTTTATGCAAGCTTTCATTTGATGTGGAAAACTATTCTGTTGGTCCATGAGCTAGACCAGCATGAAACCAGCACTAACCAGCAACAACTGGCTTGGACCAGTAAGGAAATTCACAGTGGTCTATGTAGGTCTTTTCAGCAGGGTCATCCGAAGACCTGTCGATTCAAGGCAAATCTGAATCTGGAATAGTAACCCAAATCAGAAAATGTTGTGCAATGGTTGACTTACTGTGTGAACTCAGGGCTGGGGTCACACGGCTGCCAAAACCAGGTAATGACTGGCATGGGGATCCCAAATGCAGTGCAGGTTAGCTTGTGATTCTGGCCATATCTGTAAGTTTGGGGGCCCACTGGAGCCACTTCTTCCTCAGCGATCTTTGGCTTTACTGTGTGGAAATCGATGTACGGCACGTTAATCATTTTAAAAAAATCAATACCATTTAGCAGATCATTTGCTAACACTAAACTTTCACCGCATTACTCTAAACTGGAACAGTATAAATTTTCAGGCATATACGAATTTCAATAGTAGGAAGAGAGAGAGAAACAATGGAGCAATATTGTCATAATTGACCTCACTGGAGTGCATATGTACACATGAAAGAGAAAAACAGTATAGATTTAGCATCAGACGGACTTCAAACATGTGATGAATGATGCGCAAAATAGTTTAATTGCAACCAGAAATCTTTCAATTCTGTTTCTGTTGTTTTTAAACTTGGATGTGCTGTGGGTCTATAATGATGACATGTTCTACAGGTCAGGATCAGGACAGAAAAACTGAAATAAATATTTCACATCTGGCCAGAAGAAGCACTAGTACTTGTGCAAAACTGTTTTTTTTTTTTTGTGACTTCTAAAAACTTTAAATGATGAACACAACTCTTAATTGAAAAAGAATACAAAATGGACAAGTGAATTTGCTGAATAATGCTTTGGCTTCACTCACAAAACACATCTTTGGTCCAATATTACCTTTAAATAAAAAAAAAAGGCGGTCAGGCAGGTCACACGAGTCACGCTTTCAATCTGATGCTCAGCTGATTATGACATCTACCAACACAATTCATATGCTCATCAGAGCGGTTATATTGAAGTCCTCCATTTTTATGTAGTGCCTTAGCTGCCTTTCCATTGGCATGGATGTAAGCTGCACTTGACACCCTCCTCCAACCCCAGCTACACCTCTTGGATAGCAGCTTGCTTTTTAGTTTTCTCTTCTGTCTTGTTCTGTTCTCTAAGACTACTATTGTTTGCCAGTTTGAAATTCCTATGTTCGACATGTTATTGTGCCTTGTTCTTGAATTCCCAACCAATATAAAGTATTTGAAGTGGGCCCCCCCCCACCCGGGGCACTCAATGCTCTGTCCATGGATGGCTGCATGGAAGGGCAGAGAGTTTGCCCAGAACAGAACCATATCACCAATACCAAATGCTTCATCACTAAGTCAGTAAATACTCTTTCAAGTATTCAAGTCTAATTCATTTGACATAAGTGGTCCTGACTGAATTACATTTTCTCTGAATTGTCTTGCCATTGTAATCTACAGTCCAAATAATGGAGTGCAAAGGCCAGTGAAATGAAACACAACACAAGATGTCTTCTTGATCGTGTGCAGTTCTGTGTATACCTCTGACTTCTAGCTTGTAGCTGAGGTTTCTGTAGAGCCCCTTCTCCTGGTTTGACAATGCGATAGTGAAGATCCCAGCATCCTTCTGCCTCACTTCTTTTATGGTGAGGTGATAGCCCATTGTCTCATAGCATGTGACATTTTCTGAAATGGCAACTCCGTCTTTGTACCTGTTTAAATTGGTAGTGAAAAATTAGGACCTACCAATATACAATTAATTTATTATCATAATACAGTGGTTCTCAGGCTTTGCTTCAGTATTTACATTGTAAATTTTACATTGTACAAGATGTGATCCAACACAGTACCAAACCGTATTCAATGTGTGAATGTAGTCTGGGTTGTATTTTCTTTACTTTTGCATAGTGCTGTTCATGGTTTTCAAGGATGAGGGCAACATGCGCATATTGGCATCTTGCTAATTTGACTAGCTTCTACCAAAAGACAGATGATTTTGCACCAAAACATGCCAATAAAACATGAATTAGCTACCTCAACAACATCATGTCAACGTCAACAACAAAAGAAATGGGAAGCGTTTCCTGGTTTAGACAATTGATAAGCCTATTTCTTTTACTATCCTAAATATACATTAATGTGCAGTTAGTTGCATGGTACTATTTACATTTAACTTTGTTTTTCCGGCTGTCCGTGACCCTATCGGAACAGACCTTTGACCCATGTTTGGGTCGCGTCCCACCAGTTAAGGTCCACTGTAATAATAATTGGTCACTTTTAATTTCGCAGCTGCAAAACAGTAGTTTATGGAAACAAAGTGGTGTTAAGTGGCTTGTTGAGGGACACATGGTGACACAGGATTTTGGTAACTCATCATTTCCCTTTTCATCAGTAATACAAGATTTTATGCTCTAGTCTACTCTTTAAAAATAAATAAAATAAAAATAATTAAGAGCTCTACACTTAACACATTAAATCATACCAATGGCTTTTGATTCATGTCTCTAATTTTATAATTCAGTGCAGTAATTTACCATGTAACTCTGTCTGGCGCAGGCAGGGCATTGACCCGTGGCTCAAACTGCACCTTTCTACCCTCCACAGCAGTGATGAATTTGCTTTTATTATGGGTGACATTGAGGAAAGGATGTTCTGTAGAGACAAACAGATACAAAAATTCCATTGAAAGAATTCAAACTTGCTATTCTACAAAAGCATGAATGTGTTAAGGTTGTGGCACAATGTTGTTACATTCTCACCGTATACAGTAACTTTAGTTGAAGCTTGCAGCCTTTTTTCCTCCTCAGGAGATACAACCATAGATACTATGCACTTGTACGTGCCTTTGTCCTCCATTGTCACATTAGGTAAAATTAATGTTTCAGTCATTACAATGATTTTTTTAGGTCGGCCCCTAGTCCTCTTTGTTTGGTGAGGGCGATTGATCTGAGAACACAGACAGGTAGTTCAGAGAAATGTTTTGAGGCCCAGTTTTATTTAACACCAGTGCAAATCAAGGTTAACTGCATATATACCACATGTATCCACGAATTTGTGTATATAATACTACATGTGCATGTCTTTAGGTAAAACTTTTTTTCTTTTTTTTTTACCAGGGCACCATAACTCACCGGGCCCTTGTGGAACTGCCACTCAAATTCCATTCTGCCATTGAAGGTGGTCTCTCCTGAGCAACTGAGATCTAGGGAGTCACCAACCAGTACTTTCGCACGTTCTGGTTCGATGCGAACATTCTCCAGAACTGATGCTAGACACAGATAACAGAAGGTACTAAGAAATTCAGATAATTAAAAAAAAAACTATTCTACAATATACCGTGACAGATATTCAAAATGAATTGCTTAACTGAGATTTACTCCAATCTGCTAAGCAGCTACCTTTCAGCTTTGCATTTCACAGCAGCAATCAAAAATACTCACTTCTCCTTAAAAGCATGTAGTGTGATGAAAATTGCTTGTCGTCCACACTGGTGACGCATGTTATCATGTGGTAGTGGTCAAAAGGGGCCAATGGGATCCTGAAACCTCTCTTTGGATCCCAGTCCATCGCACCTTTTATATGATCTGCCATAGGATTCATCTGAAGTGCGAGAGAAGAGAGTTTATTCAAAAAGTTATTTTTAAACATGGGTAGCATTTCTCTCCTTTTTAGATTGATTGATTGTTTAGAAGGAAACAAGTTGTGTGACGCTTTTAAGACCCATGATTAGTAGCCTAGGCGGTAATGAGCAAAACAGGGGTGAGTTTGTCTGTGAGAAACTGATCGTAGTTAAGTTGTATACATTGTTTCACTTGTTTGTTCTGAGTTCAAGAGCTCTGCTAGGAAAGAAGGGAAGGAAGGAAACAGGAAGGACAAATGCCACAGATCTTCCAATGGCAGGAAGGTCACATAACTATCTGTGCCATCTGGCTTAGAAGTGTTTATCTATAGTGAAGAACAGTGAGAACAGTCTTTACATCCAGTACATGGCCACTGACCCTGCATGTGGCAAAAGTACTACTGTTGAAGTAGTAGTCATTTACTGCCAGTGCAATATGAAGAAACAGGAATCTACTGTTGTCACTTATGTTTGAGGTCTTGCTTGCTTTTAAAGGGTGTTTTCACACTTGATTTGTTTCAGGGGTCGAGAATGGTTCATAAGATTTTGGCTTACTGCATATGTGAACATTTAAAACAAAATGTAAAGTTAACTAAGGCAACCAAACTGAGAAGAGGTTTGGGTTGAAGTGAAGAGAAAAAAAAAAGAAAAAAAATTATAAATAAAACTCATATATATTGCTATTTTATAATATTAAATATAATTAATATGTTTATATAATTAGATAATATTAAATGAGCTAATAATAATAAGCCAAATTAATATAATAACGAATACAATTTTCAAGTGGTTTGAGTTAAAAAAAAAAATACAAAACAAAAAAAACAGTGTGAATGAAAAGTAGATCTTATCTAAAATGGACCGAAATGAGATCTGATCATAGGTGTCATTTATGGGTGGTACGGGTAGGACATACCAATTTTTGCCTTTGAAAAAGTGTCTAAGTGTCTAATGTAAAAGAAACATCTCCAGTTCTTCAGCAGGGGTTTCCATTTTGTTCGTGTGTAATAAGTGCCGATCCAGCAATGGAGTTTGTTATTTTTAATGTTATAAAATGAGTGCTCGTTGCGGCTGTTATCAGTGTCATTGAATGAGAGTGGGCAGCGATGATCTCTCGTGCATCCAGACACAAGCTCTACTCACTCTGCTGTTTCTCAGCTTGCGCTCCTTGCCAGTTAAATAGCAAAGCAAAATGCAAACAGTTGTTACACTTTTACAACCCATGATTAGTAGCCTAGGCGGTAATGAGCAAAACATTACCGCTCATGATGTACATCCATTGACGTACAGCTGCTATCTTCGTTTATTAAATTAAAAAGTTATATTAGGGGGGGATTAGAACCCAGGACTCCTTACTAAGAACCCGGAACTAGAAGTGAAAACTTTACCTTGAGGCCAATCAGTCATTCTGACTGATGACTTACTGATCCACATATTCATCCAATGACTAATAAAATCCCAGTGCTGACAGTGTCAGATTAAGTTATCAAATTAACAATGTAATATATTAGGGGGGCCTGGGTTGCTCAGCGTGTATTGATGCTGACTACCACCCCTGGAGTCACAAGATCGAATCCAGGGCGTGCTGAGTGACTACAGCCAGGTCTCCTAAGCAACCAAATTGGCCCGATTGCTAGGAAGGGTAGAGTCATATGGGGTAACCTCCTCGTGGTCGCGATTAGTGGTTCTCGCTCTCAATGGGGTGCGTGGTAAGTTGTGCGTGGATCACGGAGAATAGCATGAGCCTCCACATGCGGAGTCTCCGGTGTTATGCACAGCGAGCCACCACGAGGACCTACTAAGTAGTGGGAATTGGGCATTCCAAATTGGGGAGAAAAGGGGATAAAAAAAAAAAAAATATTGTAATATTTATTGGAGCACTTGAATTGGTCATGGAGTTGACTATTTATCAAAACACTAACAGATTGTTTGACATTATCTGCACATAACATAAGTAATATTCATGAGTTTCGCCACTTTGATGTCACCATCCCCAAACTGTCCCCAACACTTTAAAACACCTGTGAATCTAAAACATATTACTCTTATTCGAATTTTTATTGTAATTTTAAATTGTAAGCTTGGCCTTTTTTTTTTTTTTTTTTGTTTTTTTTTTTAACCTGCTCTTTATGGAAATAATGTGAAAAAAAAAATATATTATTTATAGCCTGAGTTTCTATTCTGAGTGATAAACAGGAGTCCAACACTACCTTCCTGTTCTTACAGGAAGCAGACAGGATGATTCCTCTGGCCGCCTTGAGCTTCCCTGAGCCTATGCCACACTGTCTCTATCTACACATGCTTAAGGCTTTGATGGGTGTGAGAAACTCAAAGATGCCCATCGTCCAATGCATTCTTCAATGTCATATCATAAAAAAACACCCTCTGTCATGTCAACAAGGCTCTTGAGGCATGAAAAGTAGGTAAAACATTCATATGACTGTACATTATAAGTGAAAATATTTTCTCTGAGAGTTCAAATACAGTGCCGACAATTGAAAATACTTACAGTCTTAAGGATAACATCTTGGTTTGGGGATGTTGTTCTGCAGGGGATCACTAAATAAGGATCATCCCGAAATGCATAAAGAAGGTGTGGTGAATCACTGTAAGCCTCCACAAATGGATGACTGTGATCTGTGATTGAAAAGTAAAAGTAATAAAATAATAAGCATAAAGTAATAAAAGTTTGCTTTACACAAAGGTAATTTAACAATCACAAATACTATAATTCATTAATTCACCCCATACTCATTGCTATTCAAATTTATGGCTTTCATACTTTTTCACTTCCAAGTCAAGCACAACAGAAATGTTTTTCTATGAGCTTCAGACTTTACATAACTTTTAAAATATTTATTCCTTTATCAATGAACTCAAAGACTTCAGATGATGCCTCCACTTCAAATCTAGGGGAGTGATAAAATATCCTAGACAAAGTCAGATCATTTTACACTTTAAACAGCAAATCGCCACACAGGCTGCTGGACAAAGAAACAGAAACAGCTTGGCAGGAGGGGCTGTTACTGTGCTATGTTGTGAGATTGGCGTGATTAAACAAACAAAATAATAACAGTGTTCATGTAATAAAATATGTTTTTTAAACATCGTTATCTAGTATAAGCAGTGGAATCACATAGTGAGATGAACCAGGGAATAGGTCCACTTAACAAAACAGGTGGTAAGCTTAACTGTCCTTTACTAGATTTGTGTGTGCTTATTGCCACAGCTAAATTCTACAGTATGTTCATCACACTCTTTTGCTATACAGAAAATACAGATCAGGACTTTTTTTTTTAATATATCTTCAGAAAATACTTTGCCAAATTAACATAACTATTAACAGTTTAAAGAAAGAAACATTTAAAAAGTAACAAAAATGGTGCATACAACTTTTGCACTATATCCCAAACCTCCAAAGCCATTTTGTATAATAGCTCTGTGTGATGAACAAAACCAATTTCAGCCATTATTTACTGAGAATCACAGGTTTGCAATGAAACAAGGGTGAGTAAATAATAAATTGTATTTATTTTTAATTTTTAGATGAACTATTTATTTAAATGCATGTTGTGAGGCACAGGAAGACTCCAAGCAATGGGAGCTCAAGAAACAATCAATGACCGGGCATTAGGACAATCTAACTCCACATTCATCTCTAAACACATGCAGCTTAATATGAATGCCATCTGTGTCACTGCTTTTCTATCTCCTAGTCCTGTGACAATTACAGTAAGTTCTGTCATGCAGATACGGTCCAATTCCCTGTGATTCAAATCCTCTCAATGAGTGCAGTCATAGGTGCATTGTTACAAACTAGCTCCATTGCCAAATTAGAAGGTTTATGGTTTTTTTGTAGCATCAGTGAGGTGTACAATGAGGTGGAGCCTCTCATTACTTTATTTCTTTTATAATCTCAAGTTTTTCTAATGGCCTGGAGTCTTTCCAGATCCTGTTTCACACAGAGACATCAGATTTCTCACTAGTTGGATCTCTGTTCTGGCAATTAACTGGAGGCAAAGTGTTGTTAGAATTTCATGGTTCATGTAGTACGAATCAGCCCATTTGCAGTCAAAAACAGACCTTTTCATCTGGCACACACTTGTATTATGCCAAAAAAAAAGAACACAACAACATATTCTCATCAGAGAGGAATAACTCTTAGCAGACTATGATACAAAAGTTTTTATTTAATTATTTATTATAAACAATTGGCTCATTTGTAGTCAGTTTATCACAGTCTATACTAAATATTATTAAAAATGTGTAGGGTACAATGGGGCTAAAGGCTCTGTGGTGTGAAAGGCTCCATTGATTTTATTTTCTCCCAAAACACTAAAATAACAACAAAAACTACCACAGTACTTTCCTAAACACCCATTTGTCACTATACACTGGAAAATCTTCCTGTTCCATGAGATCTTTGCATGTGGTGTCTAAAGGTTGATTTTGAGTCAATTTGATCTAATTTTTAGTATTTTTTTTTAAATGTTGCAAATTTATGTAGCTAATGAAAATCCCACATTAACATTTCTTTTGAGACAAAACACATCATTTTCAGTTTTTTTAAGGTCGTTAAATCAAACATTTCAGTAACCATTCAATAAGTGAAAGGATAGTATTTGAGGTAAAAGACCCCCTGTTGCAGGAGCTAAAGGCCTCTATTAAACACATTGTTTTTCTGAAGAATATTTGTTATGAAAAATGTTCAAAGTGGGCTCACATTGACTCATCCAATCATAATAGAGATTCATTTGTTTTTAGAATACTTGATGTAATAAAATGGCAAATGTGTTTGAAATTAACAGGAAATGGTTGACTTTTTCTAAGTAGTTATTTTGAGTAAGCATCATCTTAATTTGTTACACAAAAAAGCATATTGCTGTCTCAACTATTTGCATTAGTTGACAAATTTAAAAAGGTATCTACACTGGTTTCTTTTTTTTTTTTTTTTTACAGAATTTTAATCGAAACAACCTTCCGTTATTTCTTTTCACAAATTATGTTGCTCCATCAATATTCAATAAAAATACATTTTTGTTTTTTTACCTCGATACATTTTGTGACGATGAAAAAAAGCAGAATTTCCTTAAGGAGTGCCTTTAGCCCCATTGTACCCTAAAAAGGTGAGTTTTTAAGACATACCCTTAACAAAAACATATGTGGAGACCTCATGATCCTTGGACTTGCGGTGACTGCATGTGTAGAAACCAGTGTCATTGTGCATCAGGTTGTGTATGACCAACTTGCTGCAGTGCTTGTGCATTCTCTCTTCACACGGCTCGACCTGTACTGATGACACATTCCTGTGAGCCAGCCTCCAGTGCAGCGGACTAGATCCCCTATTGTACAAACAAGACATCAACCACAATAAGGACAATTTCAAAGGCAAGCAAGCTGAAGTTAAAATAGTAATTGTGGACAGTATCTGGTACTTCTATTGTGTGTAGAATCAAATCAAGTCTATAATATGTGGAAGTGTGCTATAAACAAAATGGATTTAGATTTTTCTTAAGCATTACATGACATAGCTACTACAGAAAACAACACGAGAACCCCACCATAAGTCCAAAAGAATGTAACTTGGGGGGTCCCCTGGTGTTTCATAACTAGAATACTAGAAACGTAAAAAAAAAAAAAAAAATTCTAATGTTTGCAGAGACAGAATACGTCATTGTCCATTATCTGTCCCCGTTTTTATAAATAACCTAAACCAGATTTTTTACGTCTGAAAAGTCTAAACATGCCGGCGTGTGCCACACGCTGTTTTCTGAAGGAACTTACAGACGGTGACTGAGTGACACTGGCAGAGTGGATCCTCATTTTCACCTCTCAATAATGGTAAAATATATTTTTTTCTTTGATATACACTGGTGGCCAAAAGTTTGGAATAATGTACAGATTTTGGTCTTATTGAAAGAAATTGGTACTTTTATTCACCAAAGTGGTATTCAATTGATCACAATGTATAGTCAGGACATTAATAACGTGAAAAATTACTATTACAATTTGAAAACAAAAACTACTTCAAAGGGTTCTCATAAAAAAAAAAAAAAAAAAACTCCACGTGCAGCAATGACAGCTTTGCAGATCCTTACGGCATTCTAGTTGTCAGTTTGTCCAGATACTCGGGTGACATTTCACCCCACGCTTCCTTTTTTTCCAATTATCTGTTGTCCAATGTCTGTTTCTTTGCCCACTCTAACCTTTTTCTTTTTGTTTTTCTGTTTCAAAAGTGGCTTTTTCTTTGCAATTCTTCCCATAAAGCCTGCACCCCTGAGTCTTCTCTTTAATGTTGTACATGAAACTGGTCTTGAGCAGGTAGAATTCAATGAAGCTGTCAGCTGAGGACATGTGAGGCATCTATTTCTCAAACTAGAGACTCTGATGTACTTATACTCTTGTGTAGTTGTACATCTGGCCTTCCACATCTCTTTAGTCCTTGTTAGAGCCAGTTGTCCTTTTGTCTTTGAAGAATGTAATGTACACTTTTGTATGAAATCTTAAATTTTTTGGCAATTTCGGGGCCTGGGTAGCTCAGTGGTAAAATACGCTGGCTACCACCCCTGGAGTTCACTAGTTTGCTAGTTCGAATCCCAGGGTGTGCTGAGTGACTCCAGCCAGGTCTCCTAAGCAACCAAATTGGCCCGGTTGCTAGGGAGGGTAGATTCACATGGGGTAACCTCCTCGTGGTTACTATAATGTGGTTTGTTCTCGGTGGGGCGCATGGTGAATTGAGCGCGGATGCCGCGGTGGATGGCGTGAAGCCTCCACACGCGCTATGTCTCCGTGGCAACGCGCTCAACAAGCCACGTGATAAGATGCGCGGGTTGACTGTCTCAGACGCGGAGGCAACTGGGATTCGTCCTCCGCCACCCGGATTGAGGCGAATCACTATGCGACCACCAGGACTTAGAGCGCAATGGGAATTGGACATTCCAAATTGGGAGGAAAAAAGGGAAAAATCCCCCCCCCCAAAAAATGTTTTTTTGGCAATTTCAAGCAATGTTTAGCCTTCATTCCTCAAAACAATGATTGACTGAGTTTCTAGAGAAAGCTGTTTCTTTTTTGCCATTTTTGACCTAATATTGACCCTAACACATGCCAGTCTATTGCATATTGTGGAACTCAAAAACAAAGATAATGTTAAGCTTCATTTAATGAACCAAACAGCTTCCAACTGTGTTTGATATAATGGCAAGTGATTTTTCTAGAACCAAATTAGCAATTTAGCATGATTACTCAAGGATAAGGTGTTGGAGTGATGGCTGCTGGAAATGGGGCCTGTCTAGATTTGATCAAAAATGACTGGGGCGCCAGGGTAGCTCAGTGGTAAAAGACGCTGGCTACCACCCCTGGAGTTCGCTAGTTCGAATCCCAGGGCGTGCTGAGTGACTCTAGCCAGGTCTCCTAAGCAACCAAAATGGCCCGGTTGCTAGGGAGGGTAGAGTCACATGTGGTAACCTCCTCGCGGTCGCTATAATGTGGTTAATTTTCGGAGGGGTGCATGGTGAGTTGAGCGTGGATGCCGCGGTGGATGGCATGAAGCCTCCACACGCACTATGTCTCCATGGCAACACGCTCAACAATCCACATGATAAGATGCACGGGTTGGCGGTTTCAGATGCAGAGGCAGCTGGGATTCGTCCTCCGCCACCCGGATTGAGGCGAATCACTACACGACCATGAGGACTTAAAAGCGTATTGGGAATTGGGCATTCCAAATTGGGTGAAAAAGGAAAAAAATAAAAAAGACTTTTTTCAAATAGTGATGGTGCTGTTTTTTACATCAGTAATGTCCTGACTATACTTTGTAATCAGCTGAATGCCACTTTGGTGAATTAAAGTACCAATTTCCTTCCGAAACAGCAAAATCTGTACATTATTCCAAACTTTTGGCCACCAGTGTATGACTGTTGGTACTACTAAATTACTAACATTTAAATAATCTTTTATCTTACAGCTAAAACATCGCTAGAGTTTAATTAATATGAACGCAAAATAAATTTAATGCAATAATTAATATGCATGTAGATTTACCGATATTTATCTAACACTACAACAGCATATTCTATAATTAAGCGAAATATCTTAATCTTGTCTTACAACTCAATAAAATGTCAATGACTAATTGTAATAACTATATCAAATGATTCTGTGAATTTTTGTTTGGGATTCACGTATGTATTCTTGGGGAGTCGTGCGTGCGTCTGACATAATTATTCAGTACAAACAGGGCTGGGGCGGGGGGCAGTGTTCAAATTGAGTCAGAGCTGTTGGGGGGTCCCCTTAAACCCACTCCCGCCTACCCTGTTTGTACTGAATAATTATGTCAGATGCACGCACGATTCCCCAAGAATACATACGTGAATCCCAAACAAAAATGTTCTTAAAAGCTTTAATGTAATTTTCTACTTTTTGTTAGTAGCTTGTAGTTTAACAAGTTACTTAAAGTTACCCTTGACTGTAGTTAATTAAACTAAGTTGTGAGTAGCTTGTCACTTGTGAAGCTACAGTTTTAAAGTAACTTCCCCAAAACTGTTTTCTACTTAGGATAGCCCAGTTTAAAACAAATCTTCCATCGACTGATCCTTCAGCCGTTCTTGATCCCATTTGTCTTTAAAGTTTCAAGAGTTAATCCTGAATGACAGATGGTTTACTCTGTGAGCATGTTATAGATTCCTTATCCATATTCCCAGGATATTCTGCCATGTTTATTTTGGAATGTTTGAAACCCATATGGTTAATCATGTGTCATCTGAAAAGTCTAACTTTCACATGGGAAGAGGTATTAATTGGATGATGTGTTCAAATGACAATTATTATTTTTTTTTTTTTTTTTATAAACGGATCCCAGAGGAGAATGAGACATATCTCACATACCACTACCATTGCCTCTGTTGCCTGCATCCCTTTCCAGAGCCAAAGACAGTATCAGCTTTTGGCTCACATGGCCTTATAGGGAAACATTACATTAGTTAAGATTCTTTGGGGTCAGCATTCCTGGGGTGATTGCAATCAGTGTCTATAATAATCATGCAATGCTCTGTCAAAGCCTTACCAATCTGTACAATATGTTTCAGACCCCTAAAAAAATTGGAAAAGATGAATATATTGCGCTGTAAAAAAAATGAGTTTACAGTAAATACCTGGCTACTAGTTGCATGACTTTCACAGAAAATTTTACAGTAGCATTTCTACATTTTATTATACACTTTATACTGAGACTTTGCAGTGAACAGGGCCAGAAATTACTGCAATGTAGCAGTGCTGTCTTATAGAATCACAATTATCAAATGTAAATATTTTTTTTTTAACCTGAAATGTTTCTTAATTGTCACCATCGTTCAGTTTCATATGTAAGTGTTGATATCTGTGTGCACCTGGTTGCATACTCTACTAAAAGTTTATGTGCAATAACAGTTCAATCGTATCACAGCCTGGCATTGCAAGAATCACTTCCTTATTGTTTGATTACAAATGCACCATATAGTGTGTAGACTATACAGCTTGATCAGACTTGGTCAATCTCTAAACTGAACTAATTTGATCCCTGCAGCACAGTGCAAAGAATAATGTTCATAAAACACAGTTGCATCAGCTCAGAGAAAAAGGTTCCATTCAGAGGGAACACGAAACACTAATGGTAACTTCAAACAAAACCCAATTATTCCACAATGCAGTGCAATATTTTTTTTTTTTTTTTAAACAGTAATTTATTGTGTTTTGACAGAAAATGGCAAAGACTGTATTGATTTTACAATAAAATTCTGAAAACAGTATTTTATTATAAGAAATTACTGTTAAATCGTATAAAATCCTGGCATTTTTTACAGTGTGGGACAACGTCTTTGAGCGCCTCTCACATCAGGCAAGTCAGTGTGTCACAGCAGGAGAAACTGAGATTAATTTTGGGAAGTGATGGTGTCAAAGAGATCAGTGTGTCTGGATCCACACCAGCTGATGCTCAAGTGCTTATATTGAGATATACAGCTGAAAAAACAGCATAAACCAACTCTGACCAGCACTGACTTTAATTGCAATGAACTGTACTTATTTTGAGGATGGGAGAAGATTGTGTGCATCTCAAAACTGAATAAAAGACACAGTTACGGATCAACAGACAGACGTATTTTAGATGCGTTGAATAACTGAAATGAGAGCAGCTGGGCACAGTACCTGCAGATGAGTGTGAGAGAGCCACCAACATGCTGAAGGTGTGTGTCTCCTGCTGGAAGCAGCTGTGGATCAGGCAGACGAGATTCCTCTACCAGCCCTGCAGAAAACAAGACAGCATAACACACAGTCAATCAGAGACATGCTAACATGACTAGCACATCACACACACAAACAACTAACAACCCTGCTGAAAAGACCAGCATAGTTGTGTTTAGATGCTAGTCCACAACAGGCATTTAACTAGCTTAACCAACAAGACTTCCTTGATCATCCAGCTTCACGAGAAAGACCCTTCTGGTCCACCAGCATCAACAGACAGCACTAACCAGCAAAATCAAGCTGGTCCAGCATGGATATTCATGCTCACCTAAGCAGGTCTTTTTAGCAGGGAAAGCCATAATGCAGTCAAATGTACATTCCTGAACAAGGGGTTTTCATGGCAGACTCATATTTAGAGTCACCTAAAAGTCAAGTTATCCTGTACTGGCTTAAACAATACTACAAGTGCATGAGACTGACGTATAATGTAATAGTGTCTCTGGAGAACGGTGATACAACCACAGGGCTAAACTTTAGTTAGAGGCCTCACCAATTTTTGGACTACTTAATCAATAATAAAAAAAAAAGTCTGATTCAGAGAGTCTGATTCAGAATGTTATGCAATAACCCTTCCGTTCCCATGTGGAGCTCCATAATACTGCAGTGGAGTCTGTGTCTGACAGGTTTAAGCTGGCAGTGATATTTGTGTGTGAGCATGTGTATACATTCTTGACAAGGGGAGGGAGGCCAGAGGTGCAGCTGTGCCCCCCAAAGAGAGGTCACTTCTGTCAGCACGTGTGGCCAGAACTAGAGAGAACAAGGCAAATCCAGATGAGTCAGATGTCCTTATACACATCCTTCAGATCAATCAGTCCTTTCTCAAAGGACTCTCTTTTTCAGTCCTATACATATGGCCACCTTTTAATACTTTGATGAAGAGTTTCATTTAACTTTGATCTGTTGAGATCTCTTCTGTATGCTATTATTAGTTCTGAGGGGGAGGTGCTCAATTGTGAAGGCTCATTGCTGGTCTTGGGCCAGGTAAAGCTGATGATAGGAGCCATGAGTTTGCCCTGCACAGGAAGTGCTATCATTCCCTCTGCTGCCCAGGATGAATGACAGTTGTGATTTCCTTCTTTTGAACCTATACTCCCTGGACAGTTTCTGTTCTGGCATTGTAATGCAGGTTATTTGTGTTGCCAGGCAAAAGGGTTTGTTTTGGGAAATCTTGTGTATAACAATCTGGAAGATAACACCATTACACAATGTTCATTTTCTTCTTATCCACACCCAACTCTCTCTCTCTCACACACACACACAAAGCATACAGTATGCTAATAAAAACTGTAATAAATATGTTCTCTTACTCATTTTGTAGTTATCAGTATATTATCTTACAAAACAGCAAAATGTTCCATGGCTTTAACACAGCTGCATTCACAGAATGAACCACTACAACAGTGCCACTTAATATTTTGTTATTAACAATATTTACTGATTCCATTCAACAAATTAAATAAACATCACAGAAAATATGGAATCAAATTATGTACAATTAAATCCTTCCCCCCGAACACGCAACACGCACACACAATAAATAAATAAAAAGCATATTTTCAAAAAACAATCAAATTGCACACACATATTTAAAACTAGAGATCCCTCTCTAATACCCCTCCCTGAAAGCCTTCCAAAAAGGCCAAATATCTGCCCCATTTCCTATCAAATAACCCCAGATTTCCCAGCCTTCTATACATCCCTTCCTTAATGGCCGCACACTCCCCATTTCCGAGCACCACTCATGAAATGAGGGCGCTCCAACCGATCTCCAACCCCTTAAAATAACCTGTCTGGTGATCATGACGCTCATTAGGACCCAACACTTTATGTGCCGATTCTCAACGTCGATGACCACTCCATCGCCCAAAATACAGAGTCTGGGGCAAAGTGAAAGCCGAGTGCCCAATACATCACATATAAGACTCTGAACTTTCAACCAGAACTCCTGGATCTCAACACACCCCCAAAAGACATGAGTTATGTCTCCAACCTCTGACTGACATCGCCAGCAGGTGGGTGTGTCTTTAAGACCAAGCCTATACAATTTGGAGGGGGTCCAATAAAATCGATGTAAAATCTTAAATTGCATAAGGCGGACCCTTGCATCTCTAGATGCAGACTTGACATTTTTTAGGATCCTAGCCCACACCCCCTCCTCCAATTTCAAGTTTAGATCTTTCTCCCATAATTTTTTGAGAGAATTCAAAGTTCTGGCCCCCAGACTCTGAATTAACAGGGAGTAATACACTGATGCCTCATGACCCTTCCCAAAAGCAGCAATCACCACTCCCAGAGTATCTGCCACACTGGAGGGGGTGCGTGCCACTCCCAAAAACATTGCAGAGTAGGTGGCGCAGCTGTAAATACTTATAAAACTGAGATCTGGGAATGCCAAAATGTTGAACCAAATTTTCAAAAGGTCTCAATACTCCACTCTCATATAGGTCACCGAGTGTATTAACCCCCACCCCCCCCCCCCACACCACAATCCAATCTGACCAACAGAAAGGGGACTTATTAATCATAGTTTAGGGTTCAGCCATATGCTCGAGGCTACGTTTAAATTAATTATCAGAATGAAACACTCTGGACACTTTTGTCCATATCGAGTGCAAATGCAAAATAACGGGGTGCGACTTAACCTCTCCAGCTAGTTTAATCGAAAGGCTTTGCAGTGGTGAGATGGGGCAAGAACTTCCTTTTCAATACAAAACCAGGGAGGGGCTCTCTCAGGTGGAAGCGACCAATGAGCCAAATTTCTAAGACTGAATGTATAATAATAAAACTAAATCTTGGGTAGGCCTAACCCACCTTTGTCAATCAGCCTATGTAACTTATTGAAATTTAACCTGGGATGTTTACAATTCCAAATGAAGGACTTTGCTATGCTATCAAATTGCTTGAAATAAGAGAGGGGGACATCTACAGGGAGAGACTGTAGCAGGTAGTTGAATTTTGGAATACAATTCATTTTAATAACATTAACCTTCCCAATCATCGATAAATGTAATGAAGCCCACCTGTCCACATCATTCAAAAACCTTTTTATTAAGGGATCAAAATTAACTCTGACTAAATCAGACAAATTTGCTGGGAATAAAATTCCCAAATACTTAATGCCCTGTTTGGGCCAGGCACCCGGCTGGAAGGCCGTTACTGGACGGTACGCTGTCAAAGCCAAAGCTTCGGATTTAGACCAATTGACTTTGTATCCTGAGAACTTGGAAAAGGAGTAAATAATTCTGTGGAGGCAAGGCATAGATCTAGTAGGGTCGGAGACGAATAATAAAATATAATCTGCATAAAGCAGAAGCTTATGCGCCACACCTCCCGCAATCACCCCTGGAAAATCATCCTCCTTTCTTATCGTGGCTGCTAACGGTTCCAGGGCAAGACAGAACAATAATGGGGGAAAGAGGGCAACCCTGCCGGGTGCCTCTATCCAGAGTTAAATAATTTGAAATTAATCCGTTTGTTTGTACCGCTGCTACAGGGTCTATAAAGTAACTTAATCCAAACAATAAATGTACTCCCGAACCCTTACATTTCCAAAATCTTAAAAAGATAATCCCATTCTACAATATCAAATGCCTTTTCGGCGTCAAATGAGATGGCAGTGACCGAAGATTGATCATTCGCTACTGACCACATGATATTGATGAGACACCTAATATTATCAGAAGAGCTATGGCCTCGAATAAACCCTACCTGATCTATAAGTGATGTCATAACTTAATCGATTAGCCAGAATGTTTGACAAATTTTTTACATCTAACTGGATCAGGGAAATTGGGTGATAACTTTTACACTCGCTTGGATCTTTGTCCTTGTGTCATGGTTGGTGGAAGCTTTCCATTCTTTAATGATTCTGTATAAACTTCTAACAAAAGTGGAGCCAGTTCTGTAGCATAAGATTTGAAAAACTCAGACGAAAAGCCATCAGGCCCCGGAGCCTTGCCTGTAGGCAAGGCCTTAATTACCTCATCAAGCTCCTCCAAGGTTATCTCAGAATCAACTTTTTTGCTCAGTCGTCAATTTAGGAAGATCAAATGGTTCCACAAAGTTCCTAATATCTTCATCAGTAGATGAAGACGTGGAACTATAGAGATCAAAGTAGAATTCTTTAAAGCATTATTAATATCACTGGCCGAGGTAAATATTTCACCACCCGCAGATTTCAAAAGATTTTAGGTGAATGAGGCATACTGTATGATCCGACCCCTAAGAACCGCCTTAAGTGCCTCCCAAGCCACGCCCACAGAGGATACTGAGGACCAGTTGGTCTCCATATAAACGTTGATTTCAGTCTTTAACATTTGTTGGAAATCAGGATTTTGCAAAAGGGACACATTAAGGCGCCAACTATATGATTTTTTTTTCTCTGTATATGGCAACACCTCTAAACTCACCAGAGCGTGATCCGAGACTAAGATATTTCCAATTGAGCAATCAACAACAGATGAAATGAGGGATTTGGATATATAAAAAAAAATCTATTCTAGAATAAATCTTATGGACTGATGAAAAAAATTTATAGTCCCTACCAGATGGGTTCAAAATTCTCCAAATATCTGTAAGACCAAGATTTTTACACATCCTGTGAAGCATCAATGTTGCTCTAGGGGGTTTACACACTTTTGCTTCACTATGATCAAGGACTGAATCCATCAAAAGATTAAAGTCTCCTTCCAATATTATATCATGAGGGGTGCCAGCAGTTTGCAGCATCCCTTCAAGATCTATAAAAAAGCCCTGATCATCAGCGTTAGGTGCGTAAATATTAGCCAAAAGCAACCTTTGCCCTTGAATTTCAGCTAAAACAATAATGACTCTCTCTAATTTATCTTTAGTCTGTTTGAGACATTTGAATTTAAGATGTTTATTAATCAATATAATGACTCCCTTGCTCTTACTTGAGCCAGCACTAAAGAAAATATGTCCACCCCATATCTTCCCAAATTTTTCAGCTTCCTGCGGGGAGAGATGTGTATCTTGAAGAAACACCATATCATATTTCTTACATTTAAGAAAAGTAATAACCTTCCTTATATTTATGGGGTGCCCCAACCCATTTACATGTGGAGAGAGACAATCCACTCATATTAACATTAGACATTTTGATATAGTAGAAAAAATAAATTGTGGGTCAAAAACAAAATTATACAGACCACATTCCCCATTAGTGAAACAATCAAACCCCGAACTTCCCCCCGAACAAAACAAACAGAAAAAAGAAAAACATGCGCATTAACCCCGCGCACGAAAGCGCCAACCGGCGACAATCCCTCTAAACTCAAAAGGTCCATGAACACCCACGAGCCCCCACGAGCCCCCACGACAACTTTGCCATCGGATTGCTCAATTTTGCCTCACAAATCTGTGAGGCAAAATTACATAACAGAAAATACTTTGTAAAATAAATGTGTGATCTTCCACAAAACAAATTCCAGCTAATATAAAACCGTTCAGATTCCTCGGACAGACAAACGAATGTTCAGTGAGCCAGCTGTTATGAGTTCAGCGGATGACGTAATCATTCCAATGTCCCATAAAAATACTCAAAAAAACAAACTCCAGCCAGCAGGAGGAATAAGCACGAAGAATGAACAGATTAATCCACAGGTGCTCCAAAGGAGTGTTATTCAATAGAACAAGCTCCAGCCGCTAGGCGGAACCAATACAAAAAGAAACAAAACCGGCATCTCGGTTCCCCGGATGGTGTAGTCAATTCACACGGAGGCCGCATAAAAGTATATACCATGACTTACACAATTCATCAACTTTATAAAAGACATCCTTTGTGTAAGCATGTAGATAATTTGCGGTCATCTGTAGTGTCCACTCTCAAACTGGCCGGGAACTTCAATGCAAAATAATATTTCGTCAATGCAAAAGTTTCTTTAAGGAAAAGTGTTATTCACAAAACAATCTCCAGCCGCTCGGCGGAGCCAACGCAAAAAGAAAAAAGAAACCAAAATGATACCCAGCTTCCTCAAAAGCCAGAGTAAGTACAGCGAGTAGACCCACTCACATGAGAAACACCCAATGGTTTACTCACCCATTGATTCTATAAAAGACATTGCCTGATTGGGACATGTAAATACTTTGTGACCGTCCTTTGTTTCTATTCTCAGTTTGGCTGGAAACATCAGAGCAAAAGTGATCTTTCGCTGATGTAAGAGTTTCTTACATTCCTTGAACCGATCGCATTTCTCTCTTGTTGAACTCGCAAAGTGCGTGAACAAGAAAATATTATGGTTCTTCCAAGAAAGCTTCCCTTTGCGCCTCGCCTGGTGCAACACAAGATCTTTATCGGATGATCTCAGAAATTTGGCCAGGGTTGATCAGGGCCTTTCTCCCTCAGCAAATCTGTGAGCTGGGACTCTGTGAGCTCGCTCGATTTCCCGTTTATGGCCTGTTACGTCGAGCAGACTCAGGAAAAGCTCGTCTAGGAATTTCACCATATCCCTGCCCTCCTCATGCTCAGGAATTCCAACAATTCGAACGTTATTCCTGCGGCTTCTATTCTCAAGATCTTCAAGCTTTTCAAGGAGATGTTCCAAATCAACTTTGGTCGCGGGCGGATTAGCAGTTAATTCCCTCTCCGAAGACTCCAGACAATCGATTCCTCTTAACATCAGTCACTCTTGTAACTAACTCAGAAAATTTTATTTCCATCGCTGTAATCGATCAACATATTACAGCGAGATCCTCCAAGTCAGCAAGAACCTTCATCAGCATCACCGACATGTTGGACAACTGACACTGGATCTCCTCTGCTGCCACACCATCCAAATCGAGTCCCTGGTCTGTAGGCCAGTCGGGGCTTTCATCCTGAACACGTAAGTGTCTTTTAATGTCTCCAGAGCCCGAGGATTTTGACTTCTTTGCCATGTTTTGCCTCAAAGAGCAAATGTGTAACTGGGTGTATCAAATTTCACCAGATTATAACATGAAACTAATAAAAAAATTTGCAAAGTGCGCAGAGCTCGTCGCTCACACGTCTGCTTCTTGCATGGCATCACGTCACCCCCCCCCATTGCCACTTAATATTAACTTCCTCTCAGTATGCTACATTATTGTTGTTTTACAGTCTAAGGTTAGTTAAGGGGTGTGGATGTTGCCAGAGATTTTCATGTAAAGTACACACCTCTATCGGCTTGATACTACCCCTCGACACTACCCCTCTGCCCAGTGGAACTGCAGCTGTACTTCAGATGAGTCCACAAACACATACACACAAACCTCAACCATAGTGAATCTATTATTTGAAGTTACAAATATCATCACAGTGTTCTAGAGGAAATTAGTCAGTTTAGATTTGAAGAAAGATTAGAAAAATTGACTTTGGAGTGCTGCTTGCTGAAAGTGCCTCATTTAGTTGATGTAGAAAATCACTGGAGGTACTCTTTGGTTGGGTTTGAACAGAGACCGTTTAGCTGAGACTGACCACTTGTATTAAAATGATTGGGATAAATTGAAACACAATCGGCTGCATCCGAAACCAAAGGTAGCTGTCTTGTTGCCTCGCTGCCCTATCAGTCAATGACTCAACAGACAGCATTCGTGTACAAAGGTTCCTCCAGAAACTTGTTTTGGACAGGCTGCTGAGGCAGCATAACCTCACATCGTTGCTAGGATACCAGCAACTGATTATCACCATTGGGTGTCCACTAAAGGTAACACGTCTGCTTCATTGTGGTTCGGTTGGACTGAATGCTCTAATAATCTAGAACAAAATCAGGAGAGTTTTGGCGATAACCAAGTGTAAAGTTGAAGTCAGAAGTTCACATACATCTTAGCTAAATACATTTAAACTCAGTTTTTCACAATTCCTGACATTTAAGTGTAGAAAACCTTCCTTGTCTTGGGTCAGTTAGGATCACTATTTTAAGAATGTGAAATGTCAGAATAATAGTAGAGAGAATTATTTATTTCAGCTTTTATTTCTTTTATCACATTCCCAGTGGGTCAGAAGTTTACATACACTTTGTTAGTATTTGGTAGCATTGCCTTTAAATTGTTTAACTTGGGTCAAACATTTTGGGTAGCCTTCCACAAGCTTCTCACAATAAGTTGCTGGAATATTGGCCCATTCATCCAGACAGAACTGGTGTAACTGAGTCAGGTTTGTAGGCCTCCTTGCTCTCACACGCTTTTTCAGTTCTGCCCACAAACTTTCAATCGGATTGAGGTCAGGGCTTTGTGATGGCCACTCCAATACATTGACTATGTTGTCCTTAAGCCATTTTGCCACAACTTTGGAGGAATGCTTTGTCCATTTGGAAGACCCATTTGTGACCGAGCTTTAACTTCCTGGCTGATGTCTTGAGATGTTGCTTCAATATATCCACATAATTTTCCTTCATCATGATGCCATCTATTTTGTGAAGTGCACCAGTCCCTCCTGCAGCAAAGCACCCCCACAACATGATAATGACACCCCCATGCTTCACAGCTGGGATGGTGTTCTTCGGCTTGCAAGTCTCACCCTTTTTCCTCCAAACATAAAGATTCTCATTATGGCCAAACAGTTCAATTTTTGTTTAATTAGACCAGAGGACATTTCTCCAAAAAATAAGATATTTGTCCCCATGTGCACTTGCAAACTGTAGTCTGGCTTTTTTATGGCTGTTTTGGAGCAGTGGTTTCTTCCTTGCTGAGCAGCCTTTCAGGTTATGTCGATATAGGATGCATTTTACTGTGGATATAGATACTTATCTACCTGTTTCCTCCAGTATCTTCACAAGGTATTTTGCTGTTGTTCTAGGATTAATTTGCACTTTTTGCACCAAATTACATACATCTCTAGAAGACAGAATGCGCCTCCTTACTGAGCGGTATGATGGCTGCGTGGTCCCATGGTGTTTATACTTGCATTCTATTGTTTGTACAGATTAACGTGGTACCTTCAGGTGTTTGGAAATTGCTCCCAAGGATGGACCAGACTTGTGGAGGTCCACAATTTTTTTGCCTTTGATGTTGAGCAAAAAGGCACTGAGTTTGAAGGTAGGCCTTAAAATACATCCACAGGTACACCTCCAATTCAGTACACCTCCGATCAGAAGCTAATTGGCTAATTGTTGACATCATTTTCTGGAATCTTATGAATTTAGCGTATGTAAACTTCTGACCCACTGGAATTGTGATCTAGTCAATTAAAAGTGAAACAATCTGTCTGTAAACAATTGTTGGAAAAATTACCTGTGTCATGCACAAAGTAGGTGTCCTAAAAGACTTGCCAAAACTATAGATTGCTAATATTAAATCTGTGGAGTGGTTAAAAAATGAGTTTTAATGACTTCAACCTAAGTGTATGCAGACTTCAACTGTATATTTAATAACTACAATACTACTTTCTTGCTAGAAATTGAATCAAAAGTTGGAAAAAATGAATACAAATATTCATTTATACACAAATTGGCTATCAACTGCCTCTTCGGCCATAATTTTTTTTTTTTATTATTCAGCTGAACCGCTGTGGATCCACGCACACAGGATTGTGGGATTTCATGGGCAGCAAAGGATACATCTATGCTGCCTTCAAAAATCTCAGTAGACAGGCTGTGACATGAACATAGGATTCGGATGTGACTTGGTCCCTTCCTACCTCCGTATATGGCCTCCAGAGGCAGCATTTTCCTGGTTTCAGACGCAGCCCCAATATTGTGGTGAAGGAAAGGAAGTCCCACCCTACAGGTTAAAGAGCCAATCACCTTTTCGATAGAGACATTGCCTGTCAATGAACTCAAGAATGTGCATGCGTGTTAGCTGGCAGACTGATCTCACAGTGAAATCTGAAACAGTTGGTTGACTTTTCTTTAGCTGAAATCAGTCTGTGCTAACCGAAATGTGAAACACTGCCCCCAGTGGCCAAAGGGGTAAGTGTTGTTGGACATATGGACACATTTGAGCTCCATTTTTTTTAGTGAAATTTCCACAGAGGGGAGCAAAAGGCGAGTTGTTTTTTCAGCTGTACTGGCTGTAATACAGTGAAGAGGAATGCATATTTTATAAACTGTACCCCCCCAACCAAAACCAAACCTAACGATCAGTGGGGTAAAAATGTCACGTTAAACGGAAAAATGCAACCTCCGAATTGCGCTCGTCACTGATTTTAAAAACACGATTACTTCCTGGTCTCAATGCAGGATCTGAACCCAGGTCTCACACACTGATAATGCAATGTGCTTTTGGTCACCCCGCAGGGGAAGGTAAACATGCTGGAGCCGATGTAAAAAATTTCTGATGGGAGATGGTGCTTTTCGTTGAGTCAGCATAATGTGGCCAATCCTAGGGTACCAGGACTCTCGGAAACAACATACCGACTTACTGTGTGATACAATACAATAATACAATACAATATAATACAATACAGCTTTATTGTCAACCGTAGTTGAAATTTGTCTTTGACCACACCTGCAAAATTTACAACAAACATTAAAGACAAATACAATCAAATTAATAAAAACAGTGAAAATAATTCTAATAAAATTAATACGGCCTGTTTTTCACCTGAGGGTAAGAGTAAAAAAAAAAATCCTTTACATACATATACATAAAATTATTAAACATATCGACCACAATTTCATGTTCATGTTCATGACTTAGTTATTATAATCAGTTATTGAATATAAAAAAATATATATAATCCTACACACTTCTTCTGATACAAAGGTTAAAAAGCCTTTATTTTACATTGGCTTGATGCACACACCCATTAATGAAGTTTAAAAACTAGACTGCACACTAATGCACTGTGGCAACAGAGCCTGCCTCAGACTGTGTCAGGGTACGAATAGACAGCAGGTGTATTCTAATTAACTAAGTCCAAAATTTTAAAAGGGACTCATCTTCATTTACTAAAGTGCTATGACACAGTCAAAAACAAGTATGCAAACATTATATAAATGTAACCATTTGAAGAAAACCATGTGTAAATTACATAATTATTTAAAAGAAATACAAAATTCTTGATTAATCCAAGCAAAGTTGTGACCTTTAAATGAGAAATCCAATAAGCCTCTTTTGCAAAATAGAAAAAGAGTCTTCCAATTCCACATGAAATGAAACCTAATTTGTAAAAGCTGTGATGTGGGTATGTAAAATCAGTGTTAAACCAGCAAAGATTTGCTGCACACTGTATGATGTGTAAAAGACAATAACATTCTCTAGGTCCTTATGTCTCAGACAAACACAGTCCATAAATAAATGTTGATTTCCTAAAGCTCATATGCTGTACATTTGGTCCATATGTTTTATGAGTCATCACTCAAGTTCTTATCTGAAACATGAAGCAGGATGTTTTTCAGAAACACTGTACATCTTTGTCTGTTACATCAGAGTTACAAGAGGGTGGTGCACAGATTGTACTGTTACTGAATTAGAGAAAATAGTCAGAGTGAGTCGAACTTGTTTTGACTCTTATTCTGAAACACGTGCCTACCACACAGAAGGTTCATTCTGATAAATGGGTTGTTGATATGAAATACTATCGGAAAGCTGACATGTCTTGCAGTGTGATATTCTATACTTAAAAAAAAACTATTTTATACAGCATTTTGCTAATTATTTTATAATTATTATGCATGCATCTTTGTATTGATTGAGAACGGAATATTATTACTAAAATGCAGTAACGTTATTAAAAAGGGTGAAAACACCACAAGATAGGGTGACCAATTAGACGACCTAAGACATACACTTTTTCTTGCACATTCATATCAGTTTTAACCTAATCATTATGCTGTTAAAAAACCTCCATGTACTCATTATGCATCAACTAGCCAAATAGGCTTACATTTTGCATTTGATAATTATGAATTCCTGCTGACTCATACTGTAAGTCTATTCTATTTCAATTTTTTTCTTTTCCCTCAATTTCTCAGTCACAGATGTATGCCTGCACGCAAACCCAAGAGGAGGAACATATCCTAAAACAAATTTTTTTTAAAATCCCCCCTGATGTCTTCACAGCTGCCCTGTTCAGCAGGGGCCCCCAGCAGCCCACTTAAGAAGAGTACTTTCTCATAAAAACCTCTTGTCTGGGTCCCTGTACACCCACATATTCCCACAGCACAGAGTCCCCCACCTGCCCCTGATGTCTGCCCAGTGCTGACCTCAGCACGGCACTTCGCCCCCTCTCCAACAGCTGTGTACTGCATTCCTCCAGCACAGAGATTGAAAAATGCCAAAAATTAGGCTTGTTGTGGTGCTTTAAGGGGCCTAGGACCTGGTTTCCATTAAAGCCTATTAAATATAAAAGACAACCATGGAAGCATGGAGAACACAGTGGTGGTGCTACATGGTTTGCAGTATTTATCATGATTTGCCTCTTGCCTCGATAGGACCAAAATACAAATAATGTCACTGTTAAAACCATGTACTCCTGACCTCTCATAATTATGCAATCAGTCAATTATGGCTTTCTGAAAGATGTTTGTAGTTTTGTGAGGGAGAACAGGAGAAGATTTAAAACAAAAGCAGCTAAATGAACCTTCAAAAAAGACGACTGGCTGAAATTTTGAGTACAAGGGGTGACTGATTTTGCACACTCCTGGGTCAACATCCTTGTCGGCCATCGGATTTTAGGGTTAGTTTAGGGTTAATGATTGGGTTACATTTAGGGCTGAGGTTAAAGGCTTGTACAACATTCTTACCATCCTATAATTTCACTCTTATTTTAGGGATAGGTTATGGTTACAGGTAGGGATAGGGTTGGAACAATGTCTTCTTTGACTGAAATGTTGAAAAAGTCACCAAAGCTGGTCACCAGCATATGTTGTGTGCCAGTGTTAAGATTTGCTGGTGAATAACATGGCTCTGCTGGTCCACCAGCAAGACCAGCACCAAACCAGCCTAGAACAGCATGCTGGTTAAAGTGGTATTTTGAACAGGGTTGTTATAGAACCAACAAAAGATGTTGATACAAGAACATGTATCATGGTGACTGAGTACAATATTTGTCAGATACACTGTAAACCCTAAGTTAGCAGAACTCAAAAAAAATTGAGGCAATCAGTTACATCAAATTACAAAACTTACAAAAGTTAATAAACTCCCAAGTTTAAGTTAATAGAACTTTCAGATTTTAATTTTGTACAACACATGCATGTTAATTGCTCTTAACTTGTAATATTGAATAAGCTAACTCGCACATTCTGATGGCACTTTAAATTTAACTCGTTGGCTGAACTTAAAATTAACAAGTAATCTCAACTGAAATACTTCAAGATGATGAAACCTAGTTAGTACTAGCTAGAGTTAGCTATTACAGTGAATGCTAGCATGCTGAATGCATGCTGATTGGTAACACTATGCTTTGATTAGCATAGCCATTGCTCAATGTGTAAAGCAATATAAAACTTTCTTAACTTGTACCTGTCCTCAACCTAGCTCAAGCTCCACAATTCACCATAATGTTAACCCCCAAAACTCCAACATAACAGAAGCTCTTTTAAATAACACAATGAAACATTAAACACTAACAAGTCTACCCCCTTTACATTCATCTTGCACAAAGATACATTATAAAACACAACTTTAACATTTACTCTCCCTGTCAATTACCATGCAAAGCATGCTAGGAAATGGAAATCCCCTGCCCAGTTTCAGTTAAATTTAAGTTCCTGTAAATTTAAAGAAACAAGTTCATTAAACACAAAACAATAAAACAAATCAGAGTACTTAAAAGGTGTCAGCTTCGTGAACTCAAAAGAAAGAGAATGTTCTAAATAATCATCAAGGTTAACTTATATGAACTAATTTGTGTGATTACATTTTTCCCTAATCAGAACAAGTCATTATATTGAGCATTATGGTTTACAGTGTGGGAAGCACACAGCACTCTAGATTAAACCAAAATTATGTGTGTGCACTTCTGTCTATAAGTAGCAACAGCATTGTCTTGACACTTCTGTAGAGCAACAACAGTTTAGCAATCATAATGTGTCATTGGTCTGCGGTGCATGCTAAAAAGCTGGATCTTGCAAAGTCAGATGATCTTTGAATTTGATATTTTAATTCAATCTGAGTCATTCAATTTACTTGTGTTCTGTCCTTTGTATAGAGGAAATCCTGTCACTGCCCAGTAAGCAGTGGTCATAATATGTGGAATTCCCTACTCTGTGGCTGGTACAAGACTCCCTGTGCTTCCCGTCTACCCATGTGATGTACTGTACCAATAAAGGTGTCTCTGAGGAGAGGGCAGGAGGGAATCTTTTTAAATCATACAAAACAATAGACATTCATTAATCATTTAACCTTGCCACTATTTCCATTGTGATTTTGAAGCTTTACAAGCAATCAAGGATTCTTGATAAATGAAAATAAAGGAAAAGACAAACAATAGTGAGTGTGTCTATGGACACAGGATCAAAACAGCAGGTGACGGTCGCAAGTGACCAACATCACTGATTTCTTTCCTGTCTTTTTTGGAAGAAAATAAAGCATCCTTATGAGACCACTCTTTCAAAGAAAATCTCCAAATTTGCAAGACCAAATTTTTATGTACATATACTGAATGTCTATTAAAATTTTCATAGAGCACCATTTATGATAAAAGCATCTGCTGGCAAAAATACTATTATATGTACAGTGGGGTGCAAAAGTCTTAAACCACAGTGAAAATGCTTCTTTGTTTTTATTATTTTCTGATTTAATACAAAAATGTTAATTACATTATAAGCATAGCAATTTGAGTTAAAGTTTAATTTAAAAATTATATATATACAATATACATATACATACAATATATATATATATATATATATATATATATATATATATATATATATATACATATATATACATATATACATATACATACACTGGTGGCCAAAAGTTTGGAATAATGTACAGATTTTGCTCTTATGAAAAGAAATTGGTTGGTTCACCAAAGTGGCATTCAACTGATCACAATGTATAGTCAGGCAGGCCCGGTTCTACGGTTCACCCTCAAACGAACCTTAGAGCACCCTCAATTGCAGACCAGGGCGAACTGCTGCCTGCGGGTCGATTTATCATGAACGTTTTTTATTAGATCTTTCATTTATCTGGCTTTGGGACCTAACGCGCATCCACAAGCTTTTAATATGCTCAGGGTTGCCAGATAATAGATGCAACACCCCAGTCAGAGATTTATACTTACACAAATAGGATTATGTCATACTTAATTTTTGCAATCTGGCAACCATGCATGCGAGTGTGTGCACTCTCTCTCTCTCCCCTCTTTGGAAAAAAAATCTTAAAGTGCTCAGTAGTGCAATATTCTGCTCAAAGAAAAGTGTGAATGCAGTCACTCCATGTCCATTCGTGATGCTGGGTGTGCTGTTTAGTGCCAAGTCTGCGAGCAAACCTCTTCAGGGATGAACTTTAGTAAAATCCCAATAGATCTTCGCATCATTCGCACACGGATGGGACACGCGAACAAAATCAAGCAAGAGAGGAAAATGTTTGTTCTTTGTGTTATTTGTAAAATACTGAAGTCACTCACACCAGTATGTGAATGTTACTCTGGCAGTAATCATTTATCAGTATCCAGCAGCCTGTTTTAGTCAGTTGTGTGCTGAATGGGATGCCAAATAAACCATTGACAAGACCCACGTCATGACCCATAAGCGTGTAAACGGGTTGATAATGTCCTGAGAATAAAACAAATGTGTCCACTTTGCGGCAAACATTAGAATAAGCATTTAAAATCTATAATTTCCGAATATTTTATTTTACTATTAAACCAGACTCCTGATGCAGAGTGTTAAATTGAATACTAAATTACCACTGCATTGAAGTAACAATTAATTTTATTCAGCCTTTATTCAGTTTTACTAACACATGATAGAAAAGTAGCAGCAAAACTTCAAGCAATCACAGAATGGTCCCATCAGTCTGTATACGCTTCAGAAAATTGAGCATCATTCATTGAGTGCACTACTACTTCTGGGCTTAAAAGTTACAACTATGCAGAAATTTTTATCTTCTCTCTTCAATGTTCTACTTAACCGCTGATGTGGCTGGCCCCTGTACCAAAACAATTGCACACCTCTGCTCAGCTGAATATGTAAGTCTAATACTGTAAATTGGCAAGCAGATTTCCTTGAATCCCATCAAACACACAAAAATCCCTTCAGTTTGTGAACACACAATTGCTGCATCAAAACTTAGAAACGTGAATGATTGTCCAAATCAGTATGTCCTAATCTGCAGGCGCAGCATTTTGCTGTCATTTTCAGCGACAGATCATGTGAAAAAAAAAAAAAACGAAGCATTAAATGTTTTGTACATAAAAAATAAAATAAAATGTTACAATACATCTCCACTTTATACAGAACACCCCCACTATTTTCAGAAGCACCGTCAGTGATGTTGATCTGGAACTGGGCCTGCAGGACAATAATAACGTGAAAAATTACTATTACAATTTGAAAAAAAAAATTCAAACTACTTTCAAAGAGTTCTCAACAAAAAATCCTCCACATGCAGCAATGACAGCTTTGCAGATCCCTGGCATTCTAGCTGTCAGTTTGTCCAGATACTCAGGTGACATTTCACCCCACACTTCCTGTAGCACTTGCCATAGATGTGGCTGTCTTGTCGGGCACTTCTCACACAACTTACAATGTAGCTGATCCCCCAAAAGTTCAATGGGGTTAAGATCCATAACACTCTTTTCCAATTATCTGTTGTCCAATGTCTGTGTTTCTTTGCCCACTCTAACCTTTTCTTTCTGTTTTCTCTTTCTCTATATTTTGAAATTGAATGGTGACTGAGACTGTCAGTCCCTAACATTCTGTCTAACATATTTTGTGTTCCACAGAATACAGAAGGTAACGAACAACATGAGGGTTGGGAAATGATGACAGAATATACAATTATGGCTGAGCTATCACTTTAAAAGGATAGTTCACCCAAAAATGAAAATTCTCTCATCATATACTCACCCTCATGCCATCCTAGATATGTATGACTTCCTTTCTTCTGCAGAACACAAATAAAGATTTTTAGAAGAATATTTAATCTCTGTAGGTCAGTACAATGCAAGAGAATGGGTGCCAACATTTTGATGCTCCAAAAAGCACACAAAGGCAGCATTAAAGTAATCCATAAGACTCATGTCATTTTTTGCTAGACATTCTTCTCCCTCCCATGTCTAGCAAAAAATGACAAATATTGATCTGTTTCTCACCCACACCTATCACATCGCTTCTGAAGATATTGTTTTAATCACTAGAGTCTTATGGATTACTTTTATACTGACTTATGTGATTTTATTTTATTTTTTTAGCTTCAAAATGTTGGCACCCATTCAATTGCATTGTACTGACCTACAGAGATGAAATATTCTTCTAAAAATCTTAATTTGTGTTCTGCAGAAGAAAGGAAGTCATACATATCTGGGATGGCATGAGGGTGAGTAAATGATGAGACAATTTTCATTTAGGGTGAACTATCCCTTTAAAGTGATAGCTCAGCCATAATTTTATATTCTGTCATCATTTCCCAACCCTCATGTTGTTCCAAACCCGTGTTACCTTCTGTGTTCTATGGGACACAAAAGATGTTAGACAGAATGTTAGGGACTGACAGAATGTGAAAGTGATCTGTTTCTCATCCACACCTATCACATCACATCTGACGATATTGTTTTAATCACTAGAGTCTTATGGATTACTTTTTTGCTGACTTATGTGATTTTTTTATTTGATTTTTTTTTAATTTTTTTTTAGCTTAAATGTTGGTACCCATTCACTTGCATTTTATGGGCCAAAAGAGCTGCGAAATTCTTCTAAATATCTTCATTTGTGTTCAGCAGATGAAAGAGAGTCATACACATCTGTGATGGCATGAAGGTGAGTAAATGATGAGAGAATTTTCATTTTTGGGTGAACTATCCCTTTAAGGGCTTGTCAGATCTGGATGAATTTGTCAATAAGAAGAGAGGTTTGGAAACCTTTCTAGTAATTATTATGGTGAAAACCTGAAAATACCCCACAGGGACATTATATATAATGTTGAAATATAAACCAAAGCAAGATCATGTTTTATTAATGCCTACTTTCGCTATTTCATAGCTTTTAAAGTCCTGCGTGGATTCTTATTTCAGTGTAGTTACAGTTTTCAGTGTCAAAAGAATTTAGATCATTAGTTCTGTAAAGCAGTACCGCCGCTCTCTAAACGCAAAATACACAGCCTGCGTAGGGCACCAACCCCGGTCGCGGAACACTTGCTGTGTCTGAAACCGCCCCCATCCACTATATAGTGCACTATATCCACCATTTTGTAGGAGTGTCTGAATTCTGAGTGAGCCACTCGTTCCCTACTTTTGTTCACTCATTCTTACCCACAATGCACTCTACTTTCAAGTGTACATTTGATGTACACTCAACGACAGTTAATTGCCCATAATCTGGAGAGTCACGTGACGCCATGCGAGGATCGGATGTGAGAACGGCGAGCTCTGCGCACTTTGCTAGTTTTAATACCTTTTATGACATAAACCAGTGAGATTCGATACACTCTGTTCTAGGAGGACAATATGTCAAAAAAATCAAAATTATCGGGCTCTGGGACATTAAAAGACATTTACGTGCTCAAGCTGATACCCCTGAGTCACGGGCCTGGGAGTCGATTTGGTTGGAGAGATGCAGGAGAGATGCAGCGAGAGATGTTGAACATGTCGGCAATGTTGACGAAGGTCGTTGCTGACTTGGAGGATCTTGCTGTGATACGTCGATCGATCACTGCCATGGAAGCTAAATTTACTAATGTGGTCACAAGAGTGGGGGATGTCGAGAAACAGATTGATTATCTGGAGTCATCGGAGAGGGAATTATTTGCTAATCCTCTAGCAACCAAGGTGGATTTGGAGCGTGTCTGGGAGAAGTTGGAGGACATGGAAAACCATAGCCGATGAAATAACGTCCGAATCTTCGGAATTCCTGAGGGCAAAGAAGGACAGGATATGGTGAAATTACTGGACGGGCTCTTTCTGAATCTGCTCGACATAGCAGGCCATAAGCTGAAATCAAGCGAGCTCACAGGGTTCCGGCTCGTCGATCTGCAGAGGGAGACAGGCCCCGATCAATTCTGGCCCAATTTCTGAGATCATCCGATAAAGATCTTGTGTTAAGGAGTAAAGGAAGGCTTCCTTGGAAGAACCAAAGCATTTTCTTGTTCCCAGACTTTGCGAACTCGACGAGAGAAACATGATTGATTCAAGGAATACAAGAAACTTTGACATCAATGGAAGGCCACTTTTGCACTGACATTCCTGGCCGAATTGAGAATAGATTCTAAGGATGGCCGTAAAACATTCACATGCACACAGCAAGCGATGTCCTTCATAAAGTCAATGAAGTGAGTAAGCCATCTTGTGGTACTCACATTGCAACTGAATGGACCGGCTTACTGAACATTCGCTTGACAGTTTGAAGATTCTGCGTGCTCTTTTTATGCTTATCGGCTGGAGTTTATTTTATAGATTATCTTTTGCTATATAATTCTGTCTCACAAAATGTGTATAGAAACAACGGACTTGAGCAATCCAATAGCAAGGTTGTCGCTGGGGCTCTCGTGGGCGTGCATGGACTGTTTGAGTTTGGAGGGATGGACACCAGTTGGCGCTGTCGTGCGTGGGGTTAATGCTCACATTTTTCTTTTTTCTTTTTTTTTTTGTTCTAGGGGATGTTCGGGGTTTGATTGTTGCACTAATGTTGGAATGTGGTCTTTATAATCTTTGATACATGATCTATTTTTTCTTATATATCAAAATGTCAAATGTTAATATGAGTGGATTGTCTCTCTCCACGTGGAATGGGTTGGGGCACCCCATCAAAAGAAGGATGGTTATTTCTCTTCTTAAACGTAAGAAATATGATATAGTGTTTCTTCAAGAAATGCACCTTTCTCCGCAGGAAGCTGAAAAATTTGGAAAGATATGGGGTCGGCATTTTTGTATAATGCTGGCTCGAGTGAGAGCAGGGGAGTCATTACACTGATAAGTAAACATCTACAATTCAAATGTCTCAAACAGAGTAAAGATCAATTAGGAAGAGTCATTATTGTTTTAGCTGAAATTCAAGGACAAAGTCTTATTTTGGTTAATATTTACGCACCTAACGTTGATGATCAGGGCTTTTTTAAAGATCTTGAAGGGATGGTACAAGCCGCTGGCACCCCTCATGATATAATATTGGGAGGAGACTTTAATCTTTTGATGGACTCAGTCCTTGATCATAGTGAAGCAAAAGTGTGCAAGCCCCCTAGAGCAACACTGACGCTTCACAGGATGTGTACAAATTTTGGTCTTACAGATATTTGGAACCCATCTAGTGGGGACTATAAATTTTTTTCATCAGTCCGTAAGATTTACTCTAGAATTTTTTTTTTTTTTATGTATCTAAGTTCCTCATTTCATCTGTCGTTGATTGCTCAATTGGAAACATTTTAGTCTCAGATCACGCCCTGGTGTGTTTAGAGGTGTTGCCACATATGAAGAAAAGGAAATCATATAGTTGGCACTTTAATGTATCCCTCTTGCAAAATCCTGAATTCCAACAAATGCTAAAGGCTGAAATCAATGTCTATATGGAGACCAACTGGTCTTCAGTATCCTCTGTGGGTGTGGCTTGGGAGGCACTTAAGGCAGTTCTTAGGGGCCGGATTATACAGTATGCATCATTCACCAAAAAATCCAAAGCACAAGAACTCGTGGAATTGGAAGGGAATATTAAAAGTACCGAGGCAGAGCTGAAATGCAGAATGTCGTCTAATGGCTTCAGAGAACTGACCCGATTGAAATACAGATATAATACTATTTTGTCGTGGAAGGTGGAGTTTTGGCTATTCAGGGCAAGACAGTCGGGAGACAAAGCAGGTAAGCTTCTGGCTAGATATATAAAACAGAAAGAGTCTTTTTCTACCATTCCCTCAGTGAAATCTACTAGTGGTGAAATATTTACTTCGGCCACTGATATTAATAATACTTTTAAAGAATTCTATACATCAGATACATCAGTGATGAGAAGAAATTCAAATTATAGTCTTTTCTTTGAGACAGCACAAAAAAGAAAGAAAAGATGTCTGAAATAGGCAAATTGCTAGCAATGCAGACACAGTGTTTGTCTTGTACTGTGTGAACTTAAAAAAACATATAATTTAAAACCAACAATTATAAAATTTTGGTCACATTTAAAGCCTTTATTCAGGAAATTATTGCATTTACTATTTTAAATGACCGAGGACACCTGCGACCACCCCCCCAATGGTTCCCCCCAATGTTCAAGACATGGTTACGGCCTTGTCCTGCTCTGAAATTCTCCCAGTCATGATCACACACTGGTGATGTCCAGGTAAACTCAAATCATGAGATTCATCCACGCAGACAGGGTTGGGGAGTAACGAAATACAAGTAATGTGAATACGTATTTAAATTATTTTGTATTCCACTACAGTTACAATTTAAATCATTGGTATTTAGAATACAGTTACATTCAAAAAGTATTTTGATTACTGAAGAGATTACTTTGCATTTTATTGTCATTTGTTTCATTTAATATTTAGTCCTTTCAAATGGAAAAATGTATACATATAAATGATGTGATCCAAAATGCATTTGAACAGCAGTGAAACACTTTCTTATGATGTATTACATTCATACGAGCAGACAGAGAAGTAAGTTTGAAGTAAGTTTGGAGCAGAAGAAATAGAAATAAACCTTGTGTAAATTGTCAGCTTTATGCTAAGCTAAAATACTATTTCTAGCCATTTTACATGCACATGTTACCAGGCACGATCATATTTTTTTATCAAGAAAATTCACGTTGGATCATAATTTCTTTTATCTAGTAAGACCTTTGATATTAGGGCAAAAATCGTATTCTTGATAATTTTTTTTTATTGTTTTCCTGTAAAAATATCTAAAAATCCTTAAAACAAGATCAATTTGATTTAACTTGTTTTAGAAACAACACTGCATAAGATATTTAGGTTTTTCAGAGAATGTATTTTTAATATGTATTTTGTTTTACTGTACTGGCAGAGTATGAAAATATCTACCAGTGCTGAAGAAGTAATCCAAAGTATTTAGAATACGTTACTGACCTTGAGTAATCTAATGGAATACATTACAAATGACATTTTACAGCATGTATTCTGTAATCTGTAGTGGAATACATTTCAAAAGTAACCCTCCCAACCCTGCATGCAGATGAGCAGTGGCGAAACACAGCTCATGTGAAGTGTTCTTCTGCAAATTGCTATTTTAGGTTTCAACCACAGATGTCGCTTGAGAGAGCACAAAGTTCCGTAGTGCAGCTTTAATTGAAGCATGGAAATCTGACTTTTTGTACACAGAAGTTAAAATGGTAAATGTCGCAAATTGATTAGTGACCTAGAAATAGTGCAGGATATTAAATATTTCTTATTTATTTTACATAATGAATTATAAAGTTTCTTTCCAGTATTTTCAAAGTGGTCTCAGACTTTATACATATATTTTTAGGACACAGTGGCTGCTGGTTATTCTCCCTTTTATTGCACTATTTTTAAATTTGACGACAAATGACCTTTTGGTCCACTCTGTCACACAAACAACAGTAAAACAAATTCACAGGATATGCTATCAGTTTTAGGGCAAATTTATTCTCACTTGGATAAATCCTTCGCAAAACTGGAGACCACCTGAGAAAAATTTTGCTACTACACCTCCAACTGTGCTGCCTGTCTTCTCATTCATTGAAGTGTTCTCTTGTTGCAAGTTCCTCTGCTACAACTACTGCTCCCTGCCAAGCTGCGATGTTAAGACAACAACAATGGAGAATGCAGATTTTATTGGTTCCTGGATTGTTCTTTGGAAGTTGGAGAAGTACCCTCAGCACACAAACACATGTTCGAAAAAATTAAATAACATGATAAATTAAACAAACAACACCTGACTTTAGGCTGAGTGGTCGTTTTGAACATATTTTACTGGTTATGTAAAAACAAAACTTTGGAGAATGACAAACGCTGGAAATAGCCTGCATAAGTAGATTTAAATCCCATAAGCTCCTGCAATATGTTCTGGAGGCCAGAGGATTTTGGCCGTAGTTCAGGCTACCTGGTGCTGGAGATACTTCTTGAAATTGTAATATAACGCAACATGGGCAGCCACTGTGGCTTGCACATAGATCAAGCGGTCTCACACGAAAAGAAAACTTAGAGGGAAAACACAACTACAAAAAATAAATACGTTTCACTTCTCAAAAGCACACTGCCTGAGGCCCTCTGGCTGTCTGACTAATTCTGGCAAGTATGAGAGATGATAAACATGTCAATATCAATAGCACTTTTAATGTTTCGTGAGAGAAAAAAAAAAAGCTTTGGTGTTGGCAGTGGTCACTCACATTGAAAAAGAGACAGCGAAAGAAACAGAGGCTCAGTCTGTGCACTGTCTAAACTCCTGCACCTCTCCACTGCTGAGGGATGAGTGGACAGGCTTGAATTGCACTTGTCTGACCCCTATCTACTGTATTCCTCCTGACCTGCACTGCTGCAGAGCGTCTGCAGTTGAACACTACTGTTTCTTCCAGTTTATTTTGTGTTTGGAAACTCAGATACAATCCAGAAAAAAAAAAATCTCACAAGGACATATTAGGCAGTCTTAACCCATGCTAAAGTAGGAAGGAATAAAAACAAACAAAAAAAGCTTCACAGTTTAAAATATTCAGTAGGTTGAACAACACTGGACTGTCAAGTACATGTTCAACCAACAACAAGAGTTTGAAAATGTGAAATACAACCATTCTTATGTGTAACTTAATATGCAAACAAGTGTATACAGGTGCATCTCAATAAATTAGAATGTCGTGGAAAAGTTCATTTATTTCAGTAATTCAACTCAAATTGTGAAACTCGTGTATTAAATAAATTCAATGCACACAGACTGAAGTAGTCTAAGTCTTTGGTTCTTTTAATTGTGATGATTTTGGCTCACATTTAACAAAAACCCACCAATTCACTATCTCAAAAAATTAGAATATGGTGACATGCCAATCAGCTAATCAACTCAAAACACCTGCAAAGGTTTCCTGAGCCTTCAAAATGGTCTCTCAGTTTGGTTCACTAGGCTACACAATCATGGGGAAGACTGCTGATCTGACAGTTGTCCAGAAGACAATCATTGACACCCTTCACAAGGAGGGTAAGCCACAAACATTCACTGCCAAATAAGCTGGCTGTTCACAGAGTACTGTATCCAAGCATGTTAACAGAAAGTTGAGTGTAAGGAAAAAGTGTGGATGAAAAAGATGCACAACCAACCGAGAGAACCGCAGCCTTATGAGGATTGTCAAGCAAAATCGATTCAAGAATTTGGGTGAACTTCACAAGGAATGGACTGAGGCTGGGGTCAAGGCATCAAGAGCCACCACACACAGACATGTCAAGGAATTTGGCTACAGTTGTCGTATTCCTCTTGTTAAGCCACTCCTGAACCACAGACAACATCAGAGGCGTCTTACCTGGGCTAAGGAGAAGAAGAACTGGACTGTTGCCCAGTGGTCCAAAGTCCTCTTTTCAGATGAGAGCAAGTTTTGTATTTCATTTGGAAACCAAGGTCCTAGAGTCTGGAGGAAGGGTGGAGAAGTTCATAGCCCAAGTTGCTTGAAGTCCAGTGTTAAGTTTCCACAGTCTGTGACGATTTGGGGTGCAATGTCATCTGCTGGTGTTGGTCCATTGTGTTTTTTGAAAACCAAAGTCACTGCATCCGTTTACCAAGAAATTTTGGAGCACTTCATGCTTCCTTCTGCTGACCAGCTTTTTAAAGATGCTGATTTCATTTTCCAGCAGGATTTGGCACCTGCCCACACTGCCAAAAGCACCAAAAATTGGTTAAATGACCATGGTGTTGGTGTGCTTGACTGGCCAGCAAACTCACCAGACCTGAACCCCATAGAGAATCTATGGGGTATTGTCAAGAGGAAAATGATAAACAAGAGACCAAAAAATGCAGATGAGCTGAAGGCCACTGTCAAAGAAACCTGGGCTTCCAAACCACCTCAGCAGTGCCACAAACTGATCACCTCCATGCCACGCCGAATTGAGGCAGTAATTAAAGCAAAATGAGCCCCTACCAAGTATTGAGTACATATACAGTAAATGAACATACTTTCCAGAAGGCCAACAATTCACTAAAAATGTTTATTTTTATTGGTCTTATGATGTATTCTAATTTTTTGAGATAGTGAATTGGTGGGTTTTTGTTAAATGTGAGCCAAAATCATCACAATTAAAAGAACCAAAGACTTAAACTACTTCAGTCTGTGTGCATTGAATTTATTTAATACTCAAGTTTCACAATTTGAGTTGAATTACTGAAATAAATGAACTTTTCCACGACATTCTAATTTATTGAGATGCACCTGTATATGCAAATAGCCTAATCAAATCTTGTGCTACTGCACAGTTTTGACATTTAAGTAGCAAGCACACTTGTGCAGCAGGTCAATAAGTATTCCGTGAGTGCTGCAAAGTATTGCAAAACAGAGGGTTTTCAGATGTGTTAAATTCCTGGAGAATTTATCAGATATAGATTCGAGAACAGTGCTCTGGGCAATATCTGGATTGTTTCAAGATGTTTTCTCTCTCTCTCTCTCTCTCTCTCTCTCTGCAGTGGCATTATTGGATATTTCTCTCACTAAAAACAGACCTTTCCCTTTATTCTTTCTCATTCCTCTAAGACAGTGAGTCTCAAATGGTGGATCACGACCCAAAATTGGGTCGCAGGTTTGTTCTGAAAGGCTCGCAGTAAGCAATTCGGACACTAAAGTGCAACTGCTATATAATCATGCATTGTTAATATAGCAAAATAAATATCAACTTTTAAAATTTTGGAGAAAACATTTCCTATATCTTTTGTTGATAATGTCAATGGCTGTGCATCCAATCAAACTCTGTATTTTCTGTCACTTGGTAGAAGCTAGCCAAATTGAGCCAGCGCCACACTAGCCAAAATTTCCAGTAATTTTCAGGTGTGACCTTCATTTACATAATCGCCGGCCAGGCAGAGGGAGACAAAGCACGCATTAAAGTCTGTCAGTGGGAGGACGTTAATCACTTGACCGATGGGACTCCCTGCTGAGTTAATGGCTTCAAAAACTGAAAAAGCACATCTGGCTTGCTTGAAAAAAATCATTCTGTCACAGAGGCTGTCTCTTGTGTTCTCATCAAGTGACCAATAAGCTTCTTCAGTTTCTGAAGAACTGAAAAGACGTCAAGCTGATCTGAACATTTTCATCGCACTCCGCTGCATATCATCACAAATGCTTATTGTAATCCATAGTGATTCTGACACAAGCATTTTTCTTGCATTTTTTTCCTACACTAAAATGACTGATGACCTCAAAAAGCGGCTACACAACAGTCTGTTTCTATTGAACGTAATTTCTTTACTCACTGAATGCTGCATATGGATACGAGTTCTTCAGCAAGCCTCGAGGGGATAAATACACAATCATGCACTTTCACAAGGTAAAGTTACTCATGAATACTCCCTAAATCACTCTATTACAATTGTTTATGCCCACAAGGTACTTCTGTTGTTATTTCGGTGAGCTACATGTGACAGGGAATCAGAGAGAGAGACTTGTGGTGAGTCAATATGTTTGTCAACCCTCCACCATTTTTTATCAGCAAGTGTGTCATACCTCCAACTGAAGAGAGCAAGATCTCAGCAAAACAGTCTGCATGTGTCACAGCTTCGGCCAAAATCAAACTGTTTGGGGTCTGCTAGTGTGGCGCCAGCTTTAGGTGTATGCCTTCATTAATAGGTTGTGACATGCCTTCATCTTTGAGCCATGAAAACAAAACTGCTTAAGGGGGAAAAAAATACAACATTGTCACTGTGTTGGTTCACTGAGGAAAAACCAGCTAAGAACCACTCCTCCAAGTAACCTCTAACAGCATGTCTATTATATTTAGTCAAGATGTGTTTCACTTCTCTAAATCTGTAAACTCCACTTTACAGATCTAGTGTTGTAGGTGACCAGTGTCTCTAACTTACCTCATAGAACCTATGAGACAGTTTTAATATGATGATATGTAAGGTTGAATCATTACAGATATTACTTGAGACATATCAAACAGCTGTTTCATACGAGTAAATTTCACACAATTCAATTAAATACTTTTAAACATTTGTGATACATACATCTTGAATTCAGTGCTCTTTATCACAATGCACAACCACCAAATTCTGTTAACCTGAGAGAAAAGACAAACGGCTATTGAAAGATGCTGGAAGCATGTCCTAATGCCCTATTTTTGACTAATGTCTTAACCTACGCCATATAAAATATAATGGCATACTCTTCCGCGAAACCATTGTCTTGAGGTGGGGTGACTGACACACATTTTGAGTTGAACTGGAGTGCAAGGAGTTTGGGGAAGGAATCTTTACTCAGGTAGCGTGTCACGTTTCCGTGACCTCTACTGGCCAGAACAATACCAGGGTGCCTCCTGCATCTCCATCCGCTTCCTTCATGTGTCTTTCCCACGCTCGGCGTGAGGACAGCGAAGGAAATCTACTTGGAGACCTTGTAGACAAAGCTTGAAGACCCAAAAAGTCATGGGGGCAGTATTTCCTCTGTTTGGAACATTGTGAGTGCTGCTGTTTGTTTGGACAGCAGGAGGAAGACCTGTATCTGTAGTGCACAATTGCTATGTCACAATGAACAATGACATCCACCTTTTACTATCCATCTTGTTTATGAGAAGATGCAGCCAGACAACCAAGCCAAGAGTCAACAATGTACTTTCTCCTGTAAATACATATTCTGTTCTCAGTTCTTTTCAAACTGGAGAACTGGAAATGAGCCAACCATTCACAATAAACTGTTTTGGGTGTTATTGTAAATACACCTGATATTTCAAACTCCAATGTGTTAATTCTTGGAATATCCATAACAATTTCAGAGGATGAATGCATGCAAGAAGTGCCCACTGAACTTCTGTTTTTCTTTAACTAGCTGTGTGAACATTTAACCAAACTGACCACATTATTGGGGTCCCCGCTAATGAGAAAATGTCAGTCAAATTATTTTAACTCCAGCAGGGAAGGATCACCTCCTATGCGCTAGTTGAGCATTACATTTGGTGCCAGAGCACACGAGGAGCACAGACGATGTCAATGCACTCTCAAAACCTACACTGAAAAAAAATTAACCTACAAATTGTGCTTCATAGGGGAATATTTAGAATTCATTGGTTTTATCCAAGCCAAAAGCATTACTTAACATCACTTGAATACATTAGTTTAAACGAACACAACTGGGTAGATCAGGTAGAAATAGCTCTTTAAGGTAACAATTGCAGGTTACCACTTTGTACAGTGTAGTGACCTACCTAACTAGACAGCATGTTATGTGCATCACTGGCGCGTTCCGAGTCAGCTGCGCCTTTGATGTCCAAAATTAGGCAATTAAAAATTGAAGTACTAGTATATGGATTTCTGTGATGTAGGGCATTGTTGTTGCTAATTCCGCTTATTTAAACACTATCTATACTGGCTAATGTAGATTATGTTTTGTCAAATTGCTAGAGTTGTGATCGTTTTGAAAGATTACTAAAAATTGGTTAAAAATTATAAACTAATCAGTAATATTTTGCACCATATGCCCAAATTTTCATATATATATATATATATATATATATATATATATATATATATATATATATATATATATATATATAGTTTATTTTGAAAACAAATTTACCATTTAATGAAAAATACAATAAATTATTGTCTTAATAATAATATGTCGAATAAAATTAATAAATATCTATAAAACATATATCGATAAAATAACATCTTTAAAGCCAGAAATTGTTTTCTGTTGGTGCAGTGCCTTCAGATATGTGATGACATTTTCTTCCTACAGCTAGACTTCACTAAACCTCATTAAAGCCAGTAAAAATGGTAAAAAGCGCAAACTTACCACTTGATGAGACGACACGAAGAAGCAGCTGAAAAGTGAAGAAAGTTTTTACTGAGGCTTTATCAGGAGTCATTCCGTCTGTGCGAGTAGTCCAGGTACTGTAAGTTGTCTTGGTGTAGTAGGGTTAAATGCGTCTACTTCCAGCTGATATGATGGACTTTGGTTATTCAGCGATGGCACTCTAATGAAAACTCCTCAGTGACTGTAAAGGTATCTAGTCTAATACTTCGCCTGCCCACCACAAACACGAATGAAACAACTCCAAACTTCTCCTAAGCGCAGGTGCGGCGTTTGTTCTTCCTCCCTAGAACTACTAATAGTGAATGAAATTTCAAAATAATTTGTTTAATATATTATGATTCAAATAAATTATGAATAGTGAACAATGCCGCCCTACTGATAAAACATCCCACCACCTTTGGCTTTTATGCTGCGGGTTTTTCCTTTCCAAGGCTTTATATATGAGTGAAGCAGGGACGGAAGAACGCAACGTCACCATAGTAACCCCGCAGCGATACTCGTCTCTTAGTAGTATACACTGCACGCGCTCTTTTTCTGTCTTAACTTGAAGATACTGACTTACAGATATATTGATTGGAAGATATTTTGTCTAGCAAGAATCTAGATGAGTAGAATGAAGATGTTTGTCCTCTATTGTTCGATTAAATTACCTCCGGGTAAAAGGCACTTTTTTAAAACCAAAACACTAAACAGCAACAAAAACTACTACAGTACTTTCCTTAACACCTGTTTGTCACTATACACTGCAAAATATTCTGAATGTCTAAAGTTTGATTTTGAGTTGATTTGATCTAATATTTGATCATTTATAAAATGTTGCAAATTTCTATGAGTATCCCTGAAATTATCTTTCTTTTTTCTTTCTTTTTTTCTTTTTTTTTTTTTTTTGACAAAATACTTATTTGTCATTGTCAGTTTTGTTTAAGGTGATTAAATCAAAAAACATTTTAATAACTGTACAGTAAGTGAAAGGATAGTATTTGGGATAAAAAGCCCCCCTGTTGCAGGGGCTAAAGGCCCCTATAAGCTTATGTCGGGTGAAAAGATTTGTTATGAAGAGTGATCAAAGTGGACTCACATTGACTGATCCAATCACAATGGAGATTAATTTGTTTAGAATACTTATATGGATGCTATGAAATGCCAAATGTGACTGAAATGAACAGAAAATGGTTATCACTTTTCAGAAGTGTTTATTTTGAATAAGCAATATCTTAATTTGTAACTCAAAAAAGCATTGTGCTGTTTCAAAAGTATTTGCGTATTATAGTATTATACTCCCTATATTTACGTACACAATGGGTCTGTTCCAAAACTTAGTGAGCTGCCTCGCTGTCTACTGCCTACATAGGCAGCTGTCTTCTATGGCAGCATCCTTACTGAAATAAGCAGGGTCGTAGCAAGGAATTCTGGGCCTCCTGAATATATATTGCTCTAGGCACCTTACCAATTGAGCCCCCCTGGACCTTTGGGCCCCTACAATCGTTACCATCTTTCACCCCACTCGCTACAGCACTGCTCATAAGAGACCGATTTGGAACGCTCTACATAGCACTACATCTGGCAGCTCCACGCATCATAGCGCTCCTCACGTGCAGCGCACGGGTCACTCGACTCGCCACTGATTTCAATTGACCTGTTTCAGTGACGTCACTTTTCCCCGCAGTCACCATATTTGTGACCATCAACGGAAGGGAACAATGGCGATGAATGGAAAAACACCCTAAAAACAATATCAATAACAATTTTGATCCATGTCCAGGCCCAGGCAAAAATCATACAGGTCTGAAGACAGCACAAATATTGCCAAATTGCGGACGTTTATATATATATATATATTTCAATCTTGATACACTTTTTGACCTCAATTTGAAAGCACATTTTCATTGAGGTGTGCCTTTAGCCCCTTTCTACCCTATCAGTCAATGTACATTGTTTACAAAATGAACAGGGTTTATTTTTAACTTCAGAAACAGGATATGCAGCTATTTTATATCAATGTAAATAATCATGAAGCTACTTTTATCCTTCCAACACCCCATGGTGGGTGGATGCTCAACAGACTGTTTGTCTTTTTGATGCAACAAAAAGGGACACACTCCCCGCCAAGTACAGCAACACATTGTCCATTCATGTCCATCCTATAACATTTAAAATGCACAGGATGGATGTTGAGAGTTGTTTTGTCATTGATGAGGTATAATCTAATATATGAGGTTTTCTTCCCTTACTGTAATAATATTTTGAGGAAGGTCTGCTTATAGCCAATTAAGACATTTCTGATGAAATGTGTCCAGGTAAAGTTTGGCATCAGAGATCTCATTCCGATGGGAGCTATTTTTCGAATCTGCTTCACAAGCTATAGGTCCAGCATGTAACTTTTGACCCCTTGAACCAAAGCTGAACTGAAAGGTGCAATTGTGAGCCAGCTATTTTTAAGTCTGGCACAAACATATAAATATGACTGTTTGTTATTGATTTAATATTATTTATGTAGAAAACTTTAGGAAATCTTGTGTGCATCTCTCTGACCACATGTCATAGAGATCATGTTTATTTTTTCTTTCACCTTTGCAATTAAGCCCTCTGAACTGATCGCATTTCCCTCAGGCCAACATGGTGGCTAGATAAGACTTCAGCAGGAACAATTGCTGGAAGCCAAGCACTGGGAGGAGTGGGCTTTAAAGACTTCTTATTTTTGAATCTAGTGCAGTGAACACAATAAGCGACTCAAACCAATTCTGTGTACGCAGCTTGAGCTCTTTCCTTCAGCTCAACAATAACCTCCGCTGTTAAAACAAAAACTCCACCATTATCAACTCTTTCTTAACTCTTTCTCTAGAAGGTGATGAATATTATGCTTAAACAATGCTATCATACCTTCATGTCCGAAACTTTCAACGGGACCGAGATGAAAACTCAATTTTAAGTGAACAGCAGCCTGTATGCTTTAAATGAGTAATGAACTATTTACCTGAAATGTTTTCCCAAAGTTAGTTTTATTTATTTATTTATTATATATTTTTAGACTATACCTCTACCCCTTTGCTCATATCTAGCCATGGTCAGAAATAGCTGTTAAAAAAAAAAAATTCTGTGGCACTGGTTCATTTTGCAGGTGAGTTGTTAATCTGAACCCTCATTTACCCTTTGTGATGTGCAATGTTCATACTTATTTTCAATACATTTTCTTTTGCAGAGAGAAAGAGAGAGAGAGAGAGAGATGTTCATTTATCATTCTTTTATTTAGTAATTTTATAATTTGTTCTCATCTGTTCAAGATTCATTGTAAACATTGCAAATGCTTTGCAAATGCATTGTAGCATTTTTCATGCCAATAAAGCCCATTAAAATTGAATTGATTTGAGAGATATAATATAAATGTATAATATAAAGATTAATATAAATCATTGTTGTTGTTTTTTTACTTTTATTACTGTTATTCTCATTATTTTGTCTATATATTTTTTAATTGCATTGTGAAGTGTAAATTTTTATGCATGTATGCTGTATATATATATATATATATATATATATATATATATATATATATATATATAGTAGGGTAACATAAAGAAGCTTATTGATTTTCAATTGCTTTGAAAATCAATAAGCTTCTTTCTACCATGCCAATAAAGACTTTGACTTGAATCTGAAACATGACAGAAAGATGAATGAGTCCATACAAAGCCGTGTGTGAGACACCACCTTGTGGTCGTGCAGCTGTATTGCATCCAGACTTTTATTGTCCTCTTGCTGATAAACGGTCGCGCGAGGCCTCGTTTCACTCAGAATCTACTGACAAAATTGACCCGGTCTTTTAAAACCACTGTCATTGTTTTTTGTTTGTCGTCCAGCTGTTCGTGATATGGAGGAGTTTGTTGTCAGTGTAAAAAGTAAGAATCTATTTTCTGGTTGTACGAAGAGATACTAGTTAATTCAAACCGACAGAGACGTTACCTAGCTCGCACAGTAAGCTCAGTGATAAGCATTATACATGTTTATAAAGTAAATTATTTCTTATAGATATGATTACTTATTTAACTATTAGTAGTTTGATTTATTTCAGCTTAGCTGTCATGACAGTGTAGCTGTTTCATATTTGAAGGTTGACTTTGTGTCTGTCATAGACTTGTCAGAGAAACTTCTCCACAGACAGAACAATTCAAATGTGGATGAGGTGATTGAGACTCTCTTCAAAGCGATTTCATCTCTGGAGAGATCTGCAACAATACAGGATTCACAGGTCTGCATTACTTATTTCCACCTCAGATGAAATCTGGTAATTATGTCTCTCATTTTCACACACGCTAATAATATTTGTACAAAAAAAAAAAAAATTGTAGGTGGAGGAAAATGCCATTCAGTTGTGGAACTGGGCTGTGACCAAACGTGTTGGCTCAACCATCACAGAGGAACAGAAGGCCAAAGGTCTGTCTAACAACATTTTCTCTGTTTTTGATGGGCATTGGTATGTCTTTCCCCTTACATAACAACAAAAATTTTCTGAATGAATGAATAAATAAATAAACAAATCTGATGTAACTACAGATGTTTGTAAAATGTCATTTAACTTCTTGCACATATTTTAGTGCGTCATGTGGCATGCATACTTTTGTATTTTTGTGGGCCTGAGAACCCATCAGAGAATGTTGTTCGCAAGCAGATCCTGGTGAGTGAACTCTATATTTCTCATTATTTTCAACGGTTTTATCCATTTTAGTTGATAAGGTGCAGAAGGTGGAAAGCTCCATATATATATATATATATATATATATATATATATATTCATTCATAATGACCATTGTACCTGCTCTGCTGCTGTTGTAATATTACTTTTAACTCTGAAATATCTGTTTCTCAGATGGCCAGTAAAACAGGGAGAACATGGCTTGATTGTAAACAACCCAAACTAGCTGATGATTTTTTAAGGCTAGCTGTCAATGTACGTATGAATGTAGTCTCCTTAAAAAAAAAAAAAAAAGAGTAAGATATTGCGTGTGTGTGTGTGTGTATATATATATATATATAACAATGAGATACACAGACATTAGATATTGGAACATGGAAAATACAACTGGATATTTTGGAGCAGAAGAAAACTTACCCAGAATTATTATTCACCTTTATAGTGATTTTAAAACTGTAACAATAATGCTACCTCTGTCTGATTTCACAGAGCCTGGAGACTCTTTACAGCCGACTAACATCCCATGGAGATTGTGCAGAAGATATAAACTCACCAAAGGGAGACATAGAGAAAGACTTGCTTCGGGTTTTGTCTTATCAAGCTGAATCAGTGAGCAGACATTGCTTAACGTGCTACTATGAAAGCCAAAATATACTCATTCTCTGAGGGTATTGAGGGTTTTGCAGATTAGGGCAATTTTTTTTCTTTCAGTTTTCAGATTCATTTGAATCTCTATGTTTTGCCCCAATAGGCATTTTCTCAAGAGCATCATCAAGAGGCAGTGTCTTACATTCACAGATGTAAAGAAATGCTTCTGCGTCTCCCTAAAGAGGTGGACAGTCAATACAAAACTTTTGTTGATTTGATTTTGATTTAAGTAAGAGCAAGAGAGAGATTCAGGAAATAAAACTCAAAAATGCAAACTAAACATTCCTGTTTTTATTTATTTATTTTTTTTTTTTAAATCTCCTTTAGACTGGCTATGTTGCTCTCATCTGTTACAACTTTGGGGTTGACACTTTCAGTCAGGGAAAGCATGAAGAGAGCTCATTTTGGCTCAGGTAGGGATGTCTGAAATTTTTAATTACAATTTTATAATTCTTACAATCTGAATCAATTTAATATAACTAAAATATATGAAAATGTACTAATGACAAAATAATAGTTAAAATAAAACACTTTAAAATAAAGTGTTATTACTATTGCAATTACTGGTGCTGATTTGGAACTCTTCAACGAAATGTATTTGTTTTATAAGATTTTTTGCATGCATAACATTGTATTTATTGTACATTTAGCTTTATTAATAATCTAATACAATTTCTATGTTTTCTAGCCAAAGTTATGATGTAGGCAGGATGAACATGAAGTACTCACCAGGACCAGAGATGCAAGTAAGAAATATAATCAAAATAGAAATTTAACAGCTAGATGTACAAAATGTGTTGTAATCTTTTTTTGATCCGTTCAGGCCAAAATCTTGAGACTTCTTGCCACAGTTTACTTGGAATGGGACTGTCAGAAGTATCAGGAGAAAGCTCTTCATGCTGTTAGCCTAGCTAACCAGGTACCAGATTTGTCAAGGCAGACCATCAGTTTTGACTTTCTGCACACAACATGCAGTTTTCTGAAACCAGCCATTTCATTTTTCATCTCAGGAGAATATGCAGTTGTCAGGCCTCTTCTTGAAGATTCGTATCCTAGTGAGGAGTGGTAGCCCAGATGATGCAGTAAAATCTGGTGAGCCTATTTGTTTGTGGATAGTATGTTTTCTACCCCACAAATTGAAATCATGCACCACCTCTTTACATGTTACTTTCCCACTTCCTGTTAGGGCTCTCAGAGCTTCTGGACTCTGAGGTTCCACTGGAAGTGTATTTGAGCGTAGTAAAACTGCTCGTGGCAAAAGACAGGTCAAATTTCTTATCTTTTTTAGAAATTATCTTTCAAATGTATGTCGTTGAAATCTGTGGAAACATGAAACACTGAGATTTTGTTGTTTCAGGGAGGCGCTGGCCTTTGACTTCCTAAAGAGGGTGTGTCAGCAGTTTGAATCATCTCCTGAGCTGGGCTCTGCTCTGCTGCTGCATATAGAGCTGCTGCTGCAGAGGGACAGAGAGCTGCTGGCCAAGCAGAAGATCGAGGATGCAATCACAGGTAATCTTGTGCTGTTCAGGATTAAAACTGACTACTTTGTAACTCAGCGAAGTAACTAAAACCTTAAAATTGTCTTTTTTTTAATCATATATTTGTCACTAAGAATCTGTGTTTTGTCTTACTGTTCTTTTAAAAGGTTTTTAATAATTACTTTCTACACAGGACATTACACTGGAAAACAACTATCACCACAGACTCTATCGTCTCTTCACCTTCTTCTTTGGGAAAGAGCTTCCAAATACTTTGAAGTAATACATGTAGTTTTACATATATATTTCTAGCGATAGGCCACTTTGAAATCTGTGGTCACAAATTATGAACCCCCTTCATTTACGAAATTGTTTGCATCTCCCTCCAGCAAAATTGTTTGCATCTCCCTCCCCTTGCATATTTATTTGTTTTTTTGTTTTTCTTTATCAGAATTGCTATTTGAAATAGTTTTAAATATTTAATATAAATATAAATATTTATATTTTTGACTAATTTTAATAATGTTTTTCAACTATCAATAAGAGTGTACCTCCATATAAAACCAAATATAAATGCATTCTGCAATATTCCGCAGAGATTTCTTCCCATAATTTATGTTGGAAATGCGAAAAAAGTGTACAGATTCTTTTTGGGGAATATTTGACTCAGTGGTTCAACCAAGAAACAAGTGAATCTTGTTAGTTTGAGTTCTGTGTGATAGCTGACATATTTGTTTTCTTACACAGGCTAAGAAGTACTCTGAAGCTCTGCAGTGGTATAACTTCTCTCTGAGTTTCTACAAAGCAGGACAGTTGGATCAGAACTTAGCTAAACTGCAAAGAAATCGTTCCTCCTGTTTCCTGCACCTGCAACAACTTGAGAAGGTAGTTGGCAAAATAAAGTAATTTCAGTTTGCATTTGTTCACATTATTTAACAACAATAATTAACATGAACTAACAATGAACAACACTTTTACAGCACTTATCTTGATTAACATAATATTTTTTAAATTATAATTTGTATGTGTTAACATTTGTTGATGTATTATAAACTAACATAAACTAAGAATGAACAATTATATTTTCATAAGTTAACATTAACTAAGATGAATAAATCCTGTAAAATATATATTGTTCATTGTTAGCTCATGATACCTAATGCATTTACTAATGTTAACAAATTGAACCTCATTGTGAGGTGTTACCATTTCATTTTAACATCCACACTCATACAGTACATTTGTATACGTACATGTTTGTTACAAAGGTTTCCACATTAATAAAAACTTTTTTGAAGGCCAAAGAGGCAGTAGAAGAGGCAGCACGGATTGATTCATCCAGCATTTTCACACAGTTCAACATCTACAAGATCGCTGTATTAGAAAACAATGCAGAAAGAGGTAATGGAGATTAACGAATAGCAAACACTGATGGAAACAAGCATGATCAGGTGTCTCATTTTAAAACCGGTAGTGTTTCCTCAATGATTAAAAAACTGGAAATATCAGAACGTTTTAAAATTGGATTTTGTGGTTTTGTTGTATTGGAGACAAATGTACACCAAAGTGTAATCATTGTAATCATCTATTAATTTTTAGATAGATAACTAACATATTCGGAAATCAACCCCAGCAATTTCTATTAAATGTTTTTTAATAGTTATCCAGTAATTCTGAATTACTTGAAAGGGCATTGAAATCAAAGTCACTTTCAAGGCAAGTCAGTCCACTCAGCGACCATCTTTGGAACGCTCCAGGGCAGGCTGGGCAGCTGTTTTCTATGGAAACAAGTGGCATAAAAGTACAGCTCCTATCTACCTGAATGGGGAAAGACCGAAATCTCCAAAACGGTTGGTTAAGATTATGATCAAAGAACATATTTTGAAATGAGCAGTAAAATTGGACAACAATGGTTTCCTAAATTGTGCTCAGATACTGCTTAAAAAACTGTATTTTTCACGCTGGTTCAGCAAATACGCATGCGCGTTCTCGAGGTAAATGACATGCAACGTCTGTATCTAAAAGGCGATTGGCTCTTTCCAAAAAGGCAAAACTTCCTTTTCTACATCTGTTGGCCTTTGGGTGTTCCAATTTCTCCCATTCTTTTAAATACCAGTGGTCCGTTTCTGCTAAACTCAAGATGGCGAACTCAAGATGGCACCGAGTATGGCTGCTGCGTTGCGAGCTCCGACACAACATAGTAGTATTTTGTTTGTTTTGTTCACAATTCTTATGTTTTTTGTCTTGGATGCTGTCTGCCTTACTATCTACGACAGACAAACACTTTTGGACATTGGTTCAGCAATTTCACACCGTAAACCGGACTTCACATTCCTCAATGCCGACCCGCTGTTTACAAACACGCAAGCGGAGCCCTTTGTCCGGGCAGCACGGCCGCGGAAACGCAAAAGGAAAAGGGGAAACAGAGCCGGTGTTCTCATCGGAGTAAGACGCCGCGCAAATCGACCCCCGCTACCCACTATTCTACTGGCAAATGTTCAGTCTCTGGATAACAAGCTCTGCGAGCTGAAAGCGTGGATCTCTTTCCAACGAGATACAAGGGACTGCTGCATTATCTGCCTTACGGAAACTTGGATGTCTGCGGAGATTCCAGACTCAGCCATTGAACCCGCGGGGTTCTCCATGCACCGAGCGGACAGAGCTAAAAGCAGAGGAGGTGGTGTATGTTTTATGATCAACAAATCCTGGTGTGATCAGAGGAACGTACATTCTATCAAGTCTTTCTGCTCTCCTGATCTGGAATTTCTCATGCTTCTGTGTCGACCATTCTGGCTACAGAGGGAATTCACAGCGGTCATTATCACAGCTGTGTACATTCCCCCACAAGCCGACACAGACCGGGCACTCAAGGAACTGTATGGGAGTATAAGTGAGCAGGAAACCGCGCACCCTGAGGCCGCATTCATTGTGACCGGGGACTTTAATAAAGCCAGTTTAAAATCAGTCGCACCAAAATACCACCAGCACATTAGTTTCAACACACGAGGGGACCAGGTTTTGGACCATTGCTACTCTCCCTTCCGGGATGGCTACAAATCCCTCCCCCGCCCACCATTTGGCAAATCGGACCACTCTTCCATTCTGCTTCTGCCCGCTTACCGGCAGAAATTGAAACAGGAAGCACCCACCCTCAGAACGATCCAGTGCTGGTCGGACCAATCAGACTCTATGCTACAAGACTGTTTTGATCACACGGACTGGGAGATGTTACTGTCCGCCTCTGATGACGACATCGAGCTTTACGCTGATAGCGTAATGTGTTTCATCAGAACGTGCGTAGAGGACGTGGTTCCGACCAGAACAATACGGATCTATCCGAATCAGAAACCTTGGATTAATAGCAATGTTTGCGTGGCACTTAATGTGCTGACCTCCGCTTTTAATTCCGGGAACGCGGAGGAGCATAAACAAGCCAGTTATGCCCTCCGAAAAACTATCAGAACCGCAAAACGCCAGTACAGGAGCAAGATTGAAGGACAGTTTAACACCACCAACTCTAGAAGCATGTGGCAGGGAATTAACATCATCACGGACTTTAAAGGGAATAAAAACCATGAACACCGCTGCCTCTCTCCCGGATGAGCTAAATACATTTGATGCTCGTTTCGAGGGAAATAACACCGCCCTCGCGGAGAGAGCTCTCGCGGCTGAAGCTACAGAGGTTAGTTCACTCTCCGTCTCTGTAGCGGATGTAACCCGATCCTTCCGACGTGTGAATATCCGCAAAGCCGCGGGCCCAGACGGCATTCCGGGCCGCGTCATCAGAGCGTGCACGAACCAGCTGGCTGGTGTTTTTACGGACATTTTCAACCTTTCCTTCTCTTTGTCTGTAGTCCCCACATGCTTTAAAACATCCACCATTGTGCCTGTTCCAAAACAATCAAAAATAACTTGCTTAAATGACTGGCGTCCTGTTGCTCTGAACCCCATCATCAGCAAATGCTTTGAGAGACTAATCAGAGATTACATCTGCTCTGTATTGCCTCTCTCTCTTGACCCGCTGCAGTTTGCTTACCGCAACAACCGCTCCACTGATGATGCCATTGCATCTACAATACACACTGCTCTCTCCCACCTGGAAAAAAGGAACACTTATGTGAGAATGCTGTTTGTAGACTACAGCTCAGCATTCAACACCATAGTGCCCTCCAAGCTAGATGAGAAACTCCGGGCTCTGGGCTTAAACAGCTCGCTGTGCAGCTGGATCCTGGACTTCCTGTCAAGCAGACGCCAGGTGGTTAGAATAGGCAGCAACATCTCCTCCTCATTGACCCTCAACACTGGAGCCCCACAGGGCTGTGTTCTCAGCCCACTCCTGTATTCCCTGTACACACATGACTGTGTGGCAACACATAGCTCCAATGCCATCATTAAGTTTGCTGATGACACGACGGTGGTAGGTCTGATCACTGACAATGATGAAACAGCCTACAGAGAGGAGGTGCACATTCTGACACACTGGTGTCAGTAGCACAACCTCTCCCTCAACGTCAGTAAGACAAAGGTGCTTGTGGTGGACTTCAGAAGAAAAGACAGAGAACACAGTCCCATCACCATCAATGGAGCACCAGTGGAGAGAGTCAGCAGCTTCAAGTTCCTGGGTGTCCACATCACTGAGGAACTCACATGGTCCATCCACACTGAAGTCGTTGTGATGAAGGCTCATCAGCGCCTCTTCTTCCTGAGACGGCTGAGGAAGTTTGGAATGAACCACCACATCCTCACACGGTTCTACACCTGCACTGTAGAGAGCATCCTGACTGGCTGCATCTCCGCCTGGTACGGCAATAGCACTGCCCACAACCGCAAAGCACTGCAAAGGGTGGTGCGAACTGTCAGACACATCATCGGAGGTGAGCTTCCCTCCCTCCAGGAAATATATACAAGGCGGTGTGTGAAAAAAGCTCAGAGACTCCAGCCACCCGAGCCATGGGCTGTTCTCACTGCTACCATCAGGTAGGCGGTATCGCAGCATCAGGACCCGCACCAGCCGACTCCATGATAGCTTCATCCCCCAAGCAATCAGACTTCTGAACTCTTGATCTCCCACGATCAAATACGTCAGCACTGCCCTTTATTACTCTTACTCTTATATCTCACACCGGACTGTCATAAATTATATTATTATTATATTATATTCTCTCTTAACAACTGACTATCAACCGACAGCCTGAATGTCAATACAGTACAATACTGTACATTCTATATATATATATATATATATATATATATATATATATATATATATATATATATATATATATATATATACTTTTTTTATATATTTTTATTTTTATTGAATAATGTGTATCTATATAGTGCGTATTGTATACTGTACAGTGTATGTTATTATTTGTATATTGTTGAGTGTAATTATGTGTATATCAGATGTTTAAATTGTGCTGTGTTAATTTGATGTTATTGTAAATTGGTATATGTCTCGTCACTGTCACGACTGCTATGTTGATCGGAACTGCACCCAAGAATTTCACACACCATTGCACTTGTGCATATAGCTGTGTGACAATAAAGTGATTTGATTTGATTTGATTTGATTTGAACTGTCTCTGAATAAAATTAATTGGTCAAAATGTGTAGGAACCCTGAATAGAAATGCTTTAATTAGTAAATAAAAATGTTTCATTATGGTATTGAGTACCTGATTTATTGACTCGTGAAGATCTTAATGTCTGATTTTAATGTTTGTTAATAAGCTGCGGTGGCTTTGAGAGAGATTAGTGCACTGGCTCAGACTCAAGTAAACAATGAGGACCGAGTGCTAGTGACTGAGAATGCTACAACAAACCTTCTAAGCCTGGCAGCTCAGATCGCCCTGGAGGTCTGTCATATGTGATATTTCTGTTGCCATTAATCCTGTATATTTTAGCAAAACATGCCACATAATGGTTTGTAACTTGTAAATACTTCAGCAGTATTTATTTTCACTGCAGCATGAACTGCAGGAAATAGCCATCAAAGCCCTTGAGAGTCTGTGTGAACATTCACAAGATGTTGTTCAAATCCTCACTGCCTTGAGGTGAGTCATACTATCACCCCTCACCTGTGACCTACGACTTTCTCATTAAGCTTTAGCCAATATATGTTCATATCAGTGCTTATATCAACGCATTGGAGCTGAGAGAACAGCCTGAGAATCAGAAGTATCTTTTCTATAAAAACAATTTCTTTATTGATTTTTTTTTTTCTGTGTTTTGTCAGGTGTTTAGTACGACTTGTTCATTTGACAATGGAAAACTTGAGTGAGGAAAACAGGTTTGTAGATCACTGGTGTATGATTGTGACAAATAGTACATTCAACAAACGTATGCCTCCCACTGTCTTGTTGATGCAATCTGTTATTTTAACAGGAATGCCACCTTAGATATCATCTTGTCGTACCTAAAGACAGGTAAGTATGGTACATTTAACCATAATTTTTATTTTATTTTTCTTTGACCTGATTTATTCATTCTGCTTCTGAATTTACAGCTCTGCAGAGAGTGTCACAGATGAACTATATTCCTGGCCAGGACGTAGATGAGCGTTCAGAAAATGCCAACTGGTTCAGGAGAATCGGTGCATTATACTTAAACCTCTCCTCCTTCTAGCTGGTGACATGCATTTAACTATTTAGTTATTCTGTTTGATTGTGTTTCTGTTGCAATGTTGTGTTCTTAACTCTCAGCATGGAACTTAGCCCTGCAGTGTGAGCACAGTCTTTTTAGGATGAGAGATTTCTTTCTCCTCTCCTTTCAGGCAAGTTCAAGTACAAATTTCTTAGATGTAATATTCTGCATCACTGTGCAAGAAGGTTAAAATTAAGTATGCTGTTAGCTTTAGTTAATACTTTAAATTTAGTTAAGTGTAGTTAAAGTGAGTACAGTTTGATGTGCTGTCTGGCTGGGAAGCTGTCGCAGCTGTGTGCTCCAGACAGAGCTGTGTTGGTGGGGCAGAAGACGTGTCTAATCATGGCTGCTGCTGCTGCGCTGGAGATCTGCAGGAGCTCTGATCACATTGAGCAACAGGTGGTCACTCCCTCATTTAGCATAATTTATCACTTTCATTTGACTAATCAATAAGCATTAGGCAAAATATGTTTTTTAAGCTTTTAAAGGCATAAAGAGGATTAAGTCTTGACTCTTTATGTCTGGACGTCTTTAATGTATGAAGACAAAAGAGAAAAGAAGTACAGTGTATATATACAATGTGGTTTAAAAATCTTGAGTTCACTTGTGAAAATGCTTCTATTTTGTTTTTTTTTTTCATTACACATTGTAAGTGAAATGTTGAATTAAAAATGTACATGGCATAAACTCAAAACCTGATGGTCCATGTTATGGAATCAAAGGAAGGAATTAGCTGCAAGGAAATCTTTTCTTTTCTTTTTTTTTTTTTTTTTTTTATAAAACAAAGGAGGGGTTAGTTTATTCAAAAATTATAACTCTTGGAGTCACGTGGCACCATGCGAGGGTTGGACGTGTGAACGGCGAGCTCTGCGCACTTTGCTAGTTTTTAATACTTTTTATGTCATAAACCAGTGAGATTAGATACACCCTGATTCTTAACTATTATGAAGACAATATGTCAAAGAATTCAAAATCCTTGGGCTCTGGAGACATTAAAAGACACTTACATGCTCTAGCTGATACCCCAGACAGGGCCGCAGACCAGTGACTCAGTTTGGACAGTGCGGCGGGAGAGATTCAGTGTCAACTGTCGAGCATGTCGGCAATGCTGGCGAAGGTCGTTGCAGACTTGAAGGATCTTGCTGTAATACGTCGATCGATCACAGCCATGGTGACGAGTTGGTTACTAGAATGGGGTACGTCGAGAAACAGATCGATTATCTGGAGTCATCGGAGAGGGAATTAGCTGCTAACCCACTAGTGATCAAGACAGATTTGCAGTGCATTTGGGAAAAACTGGAGGACATGGAGAATCATAATCGATGAAACAACGTCTGAATTGTTGGAATTTCTGAGCTAAGGAAATCAGAGATATGGTAAAATTCCTAGATGGGCTCTTTCTGAGTCTGCTCGACATAACAGGCCATAAGCTGGAAATCGAGCGAGCTCACAGAGTCCCGGCTCGGAGATCTGCTGAGGGAGACAGGCCCCGATCAATTCTGGCCAAATTTCTGAGATCATCCGATAAAGATCTCATGTTACGTGAAGCGAGGAGTAAAGGAAAGCTTTCTTGGAAGAACCACAGCATTTTCTTTTTCCCAGACTTTGCGAATTCGACATGAGAGAAACGTGAACGATTCAGGGAATGCAAGAATCTCTTGCATCAACAGAAGGTCGCTTTTGCACTGATGTTTCCGGCCAAACTGAGAATAGATACTAAGGATGGCCGTAGAGTAGGGGTGCACCGATACCATTTTTTTCTCTTCCGATTCCAATATCGGAAATCTCAGTATCGGCTGATACTGATCCCGATCCGATACCAGTGTTGTTGTTTTTTTTGCATAATCAGTTTAGAATATCTTTACATTATTGTGTGGAACTAATTGGGTGTACTCTTTAATGTAAAGAAACATAAACCTCTAACTACACATTATTTCAATATAAATGTATAGCTTATTAAGAAAAACTTTGTTAACTAGTATACTGGATAATGTAGCAGCAAAATTAACAGTAATTCCAGTACAATTCATCAGTAGAAAAGAAGCCTTTTTTTTAATTATTTTTTTTAACTTGTATCTGGACTTTAAAGGATTCAGATCTTTTTTTTGTTCAATTTAATTGAAAGATATCAGTTCACTTTTCATTCACACATTTATTTTTTGGAACCCATTCAACTTAAATATTATAATTTGTAAACAAATGATAATAATAGTAATATATTATAATAGTAATATATAGTAATATATCTCAATCGTGCACCTTTTGTCACGGATCCACCGGTCTCTCTCTCTCTCTCTTTCTTCTTCACTGCGGTCACAGCGCTCACTGAGTTCCCCTGAGTTCTGATTATACGCACCTGCATATCATTAGTGGCTAATCAAAGACTGCATATATACCCCACTTTCACACACACTCTTTGTCTGTTCTCAATGATAGTATCTCTGAGACGCCACACCTTTCTACTGTGTCAAACATACCTGTGTCTTCATTATTGCCAGCAAGTATCATAAGACTGTTGTGAGATATCTGTTCATCGTGTCTATACCCTGTCTGGATATTTCTCACCTGCTGTTTGCCACTCTGCTCAACTGGATTTACTCACAATGTTTACATCACTGTTTCAATCATCTGTTTAATAAACCCTGCTACTGAGTTCATATCTCTGCCTCCGTGAGTCTCTCCGTGACACCTTTAACTTTTAAACCCTCACGCTTTTATTTTGACATTCTGAACTCTCCAGGAAGTCCTGTATGTGTCTGTTTGTAGGCAAGTTCACAGTAGTCTTTTTATTCAAATTCTGGTGAAAAAGCACCTCCAGTGCCATTCTAAATGCATATTGTAAGTGAACCGAACTATTGAGAATCTACATCTGAGATGTTGTCCATGAGTAGCGCTCAAATATTGCGCACCGCTGTGTAGGCTAAAAATAGCCGCGAGTGTGTGTGTCGACAGAGCAGTGCCATTCAATAACGCGCTGGAGCTGCACATGCATTTTATATATTTACTTATAAAACACAGCCTTTTGTGATTCACAGAGCTATTGCATGTCTTCAAGTGTCTTCGAATAAAATGCACGAGTCATATGAACTACTTTAATTGTGTTTTAATGGTTCTTTTATGTCATTTTTTGAGCTTGACAGTAATGAACATGATTAACACACAGTATCGGATTTGGATCGGGCTCGTCGGGCCAATACCCGATCCGTTTAAAAACATCAGTATCGGAGCCGATACCGATCCAGGTATCGGATCGGTGCATCCCTACCGTAGAGAATTTGCATGCCCACAGCAAGCATAGAGACAATGGAGTGAGGAAGCCATTTGGTGATTTTCATGTTGCTGCCTAATGGGCCTGACTCACTGAACATACACTTTGTCTGTCCGAGGAAGCTGGGAGCCTTTTTCGTTTCTTTTTGTGCTAGTTCCGCCTAGTGGCTGGAGCTTGTTCTGTGAAGGAACACACCTTCGGGACAGTTATGTGGATGAATCTACATGTTTATTGGGTCTTTGTTGCACTCATGTATTGGCTGAATGGGCCAGCTAATTGAACATTCATTTGACTTCCCGAAGAACTGAACATCCCCCTTTTTTTTTCTCTCTCTCTCTCTCTTTTTTTTTCTTTGTGCTGGTTCCGCTAGCGGCTGGAGCTCTGTGGAGGAACACACCTTCGGGACAGTTAGTGGATGAATCTACATGTTTTTTGTGTTTATTCCGCTTACTGATTGGAGTTTTATAGATTATTTTTGCTGTGTAATTCTGTCTCACAAAATTTGTATAGAAGCACCGGACTTGAGCAATCCGACGGCAGAGTTGTTGCGGGGACTCTCATAGGCATACATGGACCGTTTGAGTTTAGAGGGATGGACGCAGATTGGCGCTGTCATGCGCGGGGTTAATGCGCGCACTTTTTTTTTTTTTTTTCTGTTTGTTTTGTTTGGGGGGGGGGGAGTTTGGGGTTTGATGGTTACCCTAATGTTGGAATGTGGTCTATATAATCTTGTTTTTGACACAATCTTTTTTTTCTAATATGTCAAATTTAAATGTTAATACGAGTGGATTATCGGGAGTCGCGTGGCGCTATGCGAGGGTCGGACGTGTGAACGGCGAGATTCGATACACTCTGTATAACTGTATAATGCACATAACTGTTCTATGAAGACAGTATGTCAAAGAACTCAAAATCATCGGGCTCTAGAGACATTAACAGACACTTGCGTGCTCAAGCTGATACCCCAGACAAGGCCGCAGGCCAGGGACTTGGTTTGGACGGTGCGGTGGGAGAAATTCAGCGGCAACTGTCCAGCATGTCTGTAATGCTGACGAAGGTCGTTGTGGACTTGAAGGATCTTGCGGTAATACGTCGATCGATTACGGCCATGGAGTCAAAATTCTCTGAGTTGGTTACAAGATTGTCGGATGTCGAGAAATGGATTGATTATTTGGAGCGATCGGAGAGGGAATTAGCTGCTAACACGCTAGCGACCAAGGAGGACTTGGAACACGTTTTGGAAAAGTTGAAAGACCTTGAGAATCGTAGCCGGCAAAACAACATCTGAAATGTTGGAATTCCTGAGCATGAGGAAGGCCGAGATATGGTGAAATTCCTAGATGAGCTCTTCCTGAGTCTGCTCGATATAACAGGCCATAAGCTGGAAACAAGCGAGCTAACAGAGTCCCAACTCGGGGAACCACTGAGGGAGACAGGCCTTTATCAATTCTGGCCAAATTTCTGAGATCATCCGATAAAGCTCTCATGTTACGCGAGGCGAGGAGCAAAGGAAGGCTTTCTTGGAAGAACCACAACATTTTCTTGTTCCCAGACTTTGCGAATTCGACGAGAGAAACGTGATCGATTCAAGTAAAGCAAGAAACATCAACGGAAGATTGCTTTTGCACTGATGTTTCTGGCCAAACTGAGAATAGATGCTAAGGATGGCCGCAAAGTATATACATGCCCACAACAAGCATTGTCCTATATAAAGTCATTGGAATGAGAATGTCATGGTGTGATTTCCAAGTAAACTTGATTCGCTGAACATTCACTTGATTGTCCGAGGAAGCTGGGTGCCTTTTTGTTTCTTTTGTGATGGTTCCGCCTAGCGGCCGGAGTATGTTTTGTGGAATAACACACCTTCGGGACAGTTGTGGATGAATCTGCTCGTTCTTTTTGCTTATGCCTCCTATTGGATTGTTTTTTGGAATATTTTTTTGCAGGACATTGGAAGGATTAGGTCATCTGCTGCATTTATGAAACATTCGTTTGACTGCCCAAGGAAGCTGAAAGTTTTTTTTTTTTTTTTTTTTTTTTTTAAGTTTGTTTTATTATTTATTTATTTGTATTATTATTATTTTTTGTGTGTGTGTTGGTTCCGCTAGAGGCTGGAGCTTGTTTTGGGGAGGAACACACCTTTGGGACAGTATGTGGATGAGTCTACATGTTCTTTGTGTTTATTCTGCCTACTGGCTGGAGTTTGTTTTATAGATTTTCTTCCGTTATGTAATTCTGTCTCACAAAATTTGTATAGGAGCGCCGGACTTGAGCAATCCAATGGTAAAGTTGTCGCGGGGGCTCTCGTAGGTATACATGGACTGTTTGAGTTTAGAGGGATGGACGCCGGTTGGCGCTGTCATGCACGATATTAATGCGCATGTTTTTCTTTTTTCTGTTTGTTTGGTCCGGGAGGAAGTTCGGGGTTTGATAGTTGCACTGATGTTGCAATGTGGTCTTTATAATCTTGTTTTTGACTCAGTCTATTTTTTCTAATATGTCAAAATGTCAAATGTTAATATGAGGGGAGTCATTACATTTATAAGTAAACATCTACAATTCAAATGTCTCAAACAGATTAAAGATAAATTAGGAAGAGTCATTATTGTTTTAGCAGAAATTCAGGGGCAAAGTTTGATTTTGGCTAATATTTATGCACCTAACGCTGATGATCAGGGATATTTTATAGATCTTGAAGGGATGTTGCAAGCTGCTGGCACCTCTCATAATATAATATTGTGAGGAGACTTTAAATTTTGATGGACTCAGTCCTTGATCATAGTGAAGCAAAAGTGTGTAAGCCCCCTAGAGCAACACTGACGCTTCACAGGATGTGTAAAAATTTTGGCCTTAGAGATATTTGGACACTTTTGAACCCATCTGGTAGGGACTATACATTTTTTTCATCAGTACATAATATTTATTCTAGAAGAGATTTTTTTTATATATGTCCAAGTCCCTAATTTCATCTGTTGTTGATTGCTCAATTGGAAACATCTTAGTCTCAGATCATGCCCTGGTGAGTTTAGATTTGTTGCCACATACGGTGAAAAAGAAATCATATAGTTGCCACTTTAATGTATCCCTTTTGCAAAATCCTGAATTTCAACAAATGTTAAAGGCTGAAATTAATGTTTATATGGAAACCAACTGGTCCTCATTATCCTATGTGGGCGTGGTTTGGGAGGCATTTAAGGCAGTTCTTAGGGGCCGGATCATACAGTATGCATCATTCACCAAAAAATCCAAAGCACAAGAACTCGTTGAGTTGGAAGGGAATATTAAAAGTGCAGAGGCAGAGCTGAAGCGCTGAATGTCATCTGATGGCCTCAGAGAATTGACCCGATTGAAATACAGATATTATACTATTTTGTTGCGGAAGGTGGAGTTTTGGCTATTCAGGCCAAGACAGTCATACTTTGAGTCAGGGGACAAAGCAGGGAAGCTTTTGGCTAGATACATAAAACAGAGAGAGTCTTTTTCTACCATTCCCTCAGTGAAATCTGCTGGTGGTGAAACATTTACCCCAGCCATTGATATTAATAATGCTTTTAAAGAATTTTATCTTGATCTCTATAGTTCCACATCTTCATCTACTGATGAAGATATTAGGAACTTTGTGGAACCATTAGAACTCCCTAAACTGACAACTGAGCAAAAAAATTATCTTGATTCTGAGATAACCTTGGAGGAGCTTGGCAAGGTAATTAAGGCCTTGCCTACAGGCAAGGCTCCGGGACCAGATGGCTTTGCCGTTGAATTTTTTAGATCTTATGCTACAGAACTGGCTCCACTTTTGTCCAGAAGTTTATACAGAATCATTAAAGAATGGAAAGCTTCCGCTAACCGTGACACAAGCCCAGATCAGTCTGATTCTTAAAAAGGACAAAGATCCAAGCAAGTGTAAGAGTTACCGTCCAATTTTCCTGATCCAGCTAGACGTAAAAATATTGCCAAAAATGCTGGCTAACCGATTAAGTAAAGTTATGACATCTCTTATACATATAGATCAGGTGGGGTTTATTCGGTGCCGCAGCTCTTCTGATAACATTTGGTGTTTCATCAATATCATGTGGTCAGTGGAGAATGATCAGACTCCGGTTGCTGCCATCTCACTTGACGTTGAAAAGGCAATTGATATAGTAGAATGGGATTATCTTTTTACGATTTTAGAAATATACGGGTTCAGGAAAACCTTTATTGGATGGATTAAGTTACTTTATAGACACCCGGTAGTGGCGGTACAAACAAATGGATTCATTTCAGATTATTTTACTCTGGATAGGGACACCCGGCAGGGTTGCCCTCTTTCCCCCTTATTGTTCTGTCTAGCCCTGAAACCATTAGCAGCCATGATAAGAAAGGAGGATGATTTACCAGGGGTGGTGGCGGGAGGTATGGCGCATAAGCTTTTGCTTTACGTAGATTATATTTTATTATTTGTCTCTGACCCTGCTAGATCTATGCCTTGCCTCCACAGAATTATTCATTCCTTTTCTAAGTTCTCAGGATACAAAGTCAGTTGGTCTAAATACGAAGCTTTGGCTCTGACAGCATACTGCCCAGTAACGGCTTTCCAGCTGGGCGCCCTCCAGTGGCCCAAACAGGGCATTAAATATTTGGGCATTTTATTCCCAGCAAATTTGTCTGATTTAGTTAGTGTTCATTTTTACCCCTTAATAAAAAGGTTTTCGAGCGATGTGGACAGGTGGGATTCATTACATTTATCTATGATTGAGAAGGTTAATGTTATTAAAATGAATTGTATTCCAAAATTTAACTACCTGCTACAGTCTCTCCCTGTAGATGTCCCCCTCTCTTATTTCAAGCAATTTGATAGCATAGCAGAGTCCTTCATTTGGAATGGTAAACATCCCAGATTACACTTCAGTAAATTACATAGGCCGATTGACAAAGGTGGACTAGGCCTTCCCAAGATTTTGTTTTATTATTATGCATTCGGTTTCAGACATTTGGCTCATTGGTCACTTCCACCTGAGAGAGCCCCTCCCTGGTTTTGTATTGAACAGGATGTTCTTACCCCTATTTCACCATTGCAAAGCCTTTCTAAGGGAGAGGTTAAGTTACATCTCGTTATCTCGCATTTGCACTCGGTATGGACAAAAGTGTGCAGAGTGTTTAATTCGGACATTCATTTAAATGTTGCCTCAAGCATATGGCTGAACCCTAAATTATGTATTAATAAGTCCCCTTTCTGCTGGTCAGACTGGATTGTGAGGGGGGGTTTCTACACTCGGTGACCTATATGAGAGTGGAGTATTGAGATCTTTTGAAAATATTTATTTACAGCGGCACCGCATGCTCTGTATTGTTTTTGGGAGTAGCATACACCCCCCTAAAGTGGCAGATACTCTGGGAGAGGTGATTACTGCTTTTGGAAAAGGTCATGAGGCATCAGTGTATAACTCCCTGCTAATTCAGAGTCTGGGGGACTGAACTTCAACTTCTCTCGAGATTATGGGAGAAAGATTTAAACTTGGTATTGGAGGAGGGAGTGTGGGCTAGGATTCTAAAAAACATCAAGTCTGCATCTAGAGATGCAAGGGTTCGCCTTATGCAATTCAAGATTTTACATAGATTCTATTGGGCCTCCTCTAGATTGTATAGGCTTGGTCTTAAAGACACACCCACCTGCTGGTGATGCCAATCAGAAGATGGAGACACAACCCATGTTTTTTGGGGTGTGTTAAGATCCAAGAGTTTTGTTTGAAGGTTCAGAGTTTCATATGTGACGTTTTGGGCACTCAAATTTCGTTTTGCCCCAGACTCTGTTTTCTGAGCAATGGGACGGTTATATATTTGGGGACAAACACATAAACAATTGGGTCTTGACTAGTATTATGATTGGCAGGCAGATTATTTTAAGGGGATGGAAGTCAGATGGGGCTCCCTCATTTCCGGAGTGGTGTGGGGAGATGGGGAGGGTGGCGGCTTTTGAGGAGATGTCGAGCAGAGGGCTGGGGGTTCGAGATTTGTTTAATAGGAAGTGGGGCAGGTATTTGGGGGACTCTCGGGGTGGGGCTATGGAGAGAGAGGTTTAGTTTTAATTATATATGATTATTATTTTCTTTTCTTTTTTTCTTTGTGTGTGTGTGTGTGTGTGTGTGTGTGTATTCTATTTGTGACCACATGGGTGTTCATTGGGGGTCGGGTGGGTTTGGTGATTGAGGAGGGGTAATAGTGGGGGTTAAATGTTGACTCAATGTATATATGTTGTGTTTTTCTTTGTTATATGTTTATGAGTCAAAAAAATAACTTTTTAATTATTTACCTATCCTAATGCTCTCTCAAACTCGTAAGACTTCCTTTCTTCTGCAGAAAACAGGTTAAAAACTTTCAAGCTTCAAAAAGGTCATCAGGCATCTTAAAGGAATAGTTCACTCAAAAATGAAAATTCTCTCATCATTTACTCACCCTCATGCCATCCCAGATGTGTATGACTACTTTCTTCTGCAGAACACAAACAAAGATTTTTGGAAGAATAACTCTGCTCTGTAGGTCCTTACAATGCAAGTGAATGGGTGCCAAATTTTTGAAACTGCATGTTGATGAGGGTGGAGTTCAAATTGCCTCTCACTTGACGTAAGTGCGAAAGCCTCCTCTGCATAGATATTCATATGTAGATACCGTATTAGCAGCTGTTCCTATAGACCGCAATACTGTTTCCACACAAAAGCAGCTTATGCATCTCCTCCTGCACTCAAACCGATTCAAACAGCTCTAGTTGTTGACCATTCCAAGATGTCGCTGCATTTGATGCATCCAAACCAGCCGAATGAGACATCTATGTACAACCCCAATTCCGAAAAAGTTGGGACAGTATGAAAAATGCTGATTAAAAACAAAAAGGAGTGATTTGTAAATTCTATTCACCCTTTGATTTATTGAAAGCACTGCAACTACACATTATATTATGTTTTTCCTTGAAAATGTACAGTAATTTCAAATCAGATGATTGCAACACGCTCCAGAAAAGTTGAGACGGGCAATTTAAGACTAATAACAATTTGATGAGTTGAAATAACAAGGCGATGTGAAACAGGAGATGGTAAACAGGTGAGGCAATTGTGTTATAGTATATGAGGAGCCTCCAAAAACAGCCTAGTCCTTCAAGAGCAAGGATCATTCGAGACTTGTCAATTTGCCAACAGATGCTTCAACAAATAATCCAACACTTTGAGAACAATGTTCCCCAAAGACAAATTGGTAGGATTTTGGGCATTTCACCCTCTACAGTGCACAATATAGTTAAAAGATTCAAGGAATCTGGTCAGATCTCGGTGTGTAAAGGGCAAGACGAAATCCATTTCTGAATGCATGTGATCTCTGATCCCTCAGATGTCACTGCCTTAAAAAACAGCATTTATCTGTAATGGATATAATGAACATGGGACATCAACACTGTCCAGAAGCTCTGCCAAATTCTCTGGGCTCGGTCTCATCTTAGGTGGAAAGTAGAACAGTGGAACTGTGTTTTTTGGTCTGAAGTCCACATTTCCAAAACATTTTAAAAAACAAAGCCGTTGTGTTATCCAGGCCAAAGAGGAAAATGGCCATCCAAGCTGTTATTAGTGTCGGGTCCAAAAACCAGTGTCTGTATGGGCCAGGGGTGTGTCAGTGCCCATAGCATGGGTAACTCGCACATCTGTGAGAACACCATGAATGAAGACATGTATGTACAAATTTTGGATCAACATATACTGCCATCCAGCACCGTCTTTTCCAGGGATGTCCCTGCATTTTCCAGCAGGACAACTTCAAACCATATACTGCCCAGATTTCAAGTGCATGGCTGTGTAAGCAGAGTGTGTGGGTGCTAGATTGGCCTGCCCACAGTCCTGACCTGTCTCCAATTGAGAATGTATGGTGCATTATGAAGCACACCATATGGCAACGAAGACCCTGTACAATTGTGCAGCTAAAGACCTACATAATGGATGATTGGGGCAAAATTCCACTTTTTAAACTTAACAAACTTGCCCAAATGCTTAATAAGTGTTATTAGAAGAAATGGTGATGTTTCACAGTGGTAAACACTTGACTGTTCCAACTTTTTTGGAGTGTGTTGCAATCATCTGATTTGAAATTACTGTACATTTTCAAAAAACAATGAAATTCACAAGGTAAAACATCATACATGGTGCAGTTGTAGTGCTTTAAATATAGCAAAGCGTGAATATAATTTACAAATCACTCAAATTTATTTATTACAAATAAATTGTTATTATTAGCATTTATCATACTGTCCCAACTTTTTCGGAATTGGGGTTGTATGAATGTATCTATGCTCCTCTGTTGTACACAACACTGCGCTTCCATATGTTTTTTAATTTCTTGTGTCAGTTCTCGCATGAACTTGCCAATGTGCTTACATCACGCAAGAGGCAGCGTGTATTCGACCCTCATAAATTTTTTGTAAAAAAAAAGTTTTCAATATTGATTCATTCCTTACACAAACCTACCGTTTCACTTCAGAAGACACTAACTAATCCACTGGAGTCGTATGGATTACTTTTATGATGCCTTTATGTGCTTTTTGGTGCTTCAAAAATTTGGCACCTATTCACTTGCATTTTATGGATCTACAGATCTGAAATATTCTTCCAAAAATCTTCATTTGTGTTCTGCTGAAGAAAGCCAGTTATACAGATCTGGGATGGCAAGAGGGTGAGTAAATGATGAGAGAATTATCATTTTTGGGTGAACTAATCCTTTAAAAGTAATCCATATGACTTTAGTGGTTTAATCCATGTCTTCTGAAGCAATATGATCGCTTTGGTTGAGAAACAGACCAAAAAGTAAGTCCTTATTCGCTATAAAACTTGAAATCCTTAGTCTTCTTGGGATGTTCATGAAAGAATCTCATTCACACACTTCCATGCATGTTGAGATAGGGTTTTGAAAAATGACCCTAGCTGGATTCATACTGAAATAATCTAATTTGCTTAAATGCAAGCTAATCTGTTCTACAGAACCAGATTTGCCTTGAAATGTTGTTAGCAAAGTTAACCAGAAGAGGGTGCACTGTGTAACGTCTGCTGTGGTTTTCAGACAGAGCTGCTGACCCAGACACTAGAGCACATACAACTCTGTAAAGAAGTGTGGAGGACCATCAAAGCATCAGGTGTCTCTCATGGCTCCTCTACTCTCTTTTTCCTTAAAAAAAGAAAAAAATAAAATTTTGAAATATGAGAATTGTTTACCTTTTTATCCTGAACAACAAGGTTCATGAGCATCTTTTGGCTTTTTCTTTTCTCATTAGGCACTTCCTCCAAAGACCCGACAGACACGTTATTGCTGCTCTATGAGTTTGAAGCACGGGCCAAATTAAATGATCCCAAGCTTGAATCTGTGCTTGAGTCAGTTTTGGAGCTGGATAACATTGAAACGAAGGTGTTGGAAACAATTGCAGGTCAGCTTCTTGAACAGTAATCCCATTGTAAAAGCTGAAGTGTGAAAGGGCTGCACTACTTTTGATAAAACATAACGCAATTGGTTGAGCCAATGTTGCTGTGTCGGGGCTGTTTGGGATTCTCAAACAAACAGACCAATGTGTCGATAACATCACATTGTGTACACTTTCCAGGGAAATCAACCTACAAAATTGCTTACTTATAGTTGTCCCTGCATATTATACCCTGTCTACACAAAAAGCAAATAGATCCCATTATAAGTAATGAAGCTGTCTACACTGGAATCGTCCATTCATACAGTATACGGAGCCCAGTTCTATTGCTTACGTGCTGCAGAGCTACTCCTGCAAAGCAATGATTTAACTTTTTACATTTTCATCTTTTGCCATGAATTTTGTTTGTTACATATTCAAATAACCTCTGACTGATACATTAAAGCCAGTTTCTGGTCTATGGTCTAGTCATTTAAAAAATCTTTTAGCAACAATAACATTACAATAAAATTATAAAATAAGCAAATGTTTATACCAGTGGATTTCTATTGAAAATAAGTAGGATACAGGTTATTTTCCCATTTATCCATTGCTGAAGTCTACTCGAGCTCACTGCTGATTGGTCCGTGCTATCTGCGCATCATTTAGAATGTTCACTTTGACAAGTCCAGTGTAGACAGCCTCAAGCCGTTGTGATGAGTTTCGATGTGTCATTGGACGCACACTGTGTAGAAAGGGTGTTAGGTTGGGAAAGGAGGGAAAGTATTGTAACATGTAACATGACATGTACCTCTTAATTGTTTTACTCAAAATAATTGATGGACTATGGAATTCAAAAGGGACAGAATTTGATATGTAATGAGATTAAGATGTAACCAACTTTGAAGGTCCCTTACTGTGTTTCTGCAGTCCTGGCAATGGAACCGCCAGCTCATTTCCCTCTGCTGTGTAAGAAAGCATTGAGGATTGCCCTGTCTTTGCACAGGGAAAACCCACAGGCCAATCTCACACGCTGCAGGTCAGATTAGCAAGGCATTTGTATCTTTTGGTCAGAGTATGCCATTTCCGTTTTTAGATTTTTCAGCAAAATATGTCAAATCGTTCTACTTGTTACACCCACCTTATAACTGTTTGCGTGTTGTACAGTAACTGTTTACACAGCCTTATTCAGCTGTCCCTGCCGAATGGTGTGTCTGAAGTGGAGCCCCGTGTGTTGGAGGAAGTGTGGAGCTACTACGAGGAAGCTCTTTCCATCTTAGCAACCGCAGTAAGTTGGTCACGGTAACTCAGCAGCCACCAATACGACCCATTGCAGCTCAGCTCCGCAATTATCCTCATTTTTGAAAGAACCTCCTGTTTCTGTCAGTGGGCTTTTAGTTATGCCTTAGTTAGCAGATGCTCCATTCACCAGCTTCTTCCTGCCAATGGATGCTAATTTGAAAATCTCGCCTGTGCCCTGTATCTCAGACTAGTGTATCAAAAAACTTGCATTCGCATCAGGGTGCTATTCGGAAATTGTGACCTTATGGCACCATCGATGTAAATCGTATTATGTCATTTTGCTGATAATATTCTAGCATTTAAACCTAAATATCTATATTACATCAGCTAGGTTATACTCTTCATTTTCACTAAAATATCTGAAACTACCTCTGAATCTCAGTATTTTACTGCCATCAAGACTCAAACACTAGGGGCTTGGGTAGCTCAGCGTGACGCTGACTACCACCCCTGGAGTCGTGAGTTTGAATCCAGAGTATGCTGTGTAACTCCAGCCAGGTCTCCTAAGCAACCAAATTGGCCCGGTTGCTAGGGAGGGTAGAGTCTCATGGGGTAACCTCCTCGGGGTCGCAATTAGGGGTTCTCGCTCTCAGTGGGGCGTGTGGTAAATTGTGCGTGGATCGCAGAGAGTAGCATGAGCCTCCTGATCTGTGAGTCTTCGCGGTGTCATGCACAACGAGCCACGTGTTAAGATGTGTGGATTGACTGTCCCAGATGCGGAGGCAACTGAGACATGTCCGCCACCACCCGGATTGAGGTGAGTAACCACGCCACTATGAGGACCTAATAAGTAGTGGGAATTGGGCATTCCAAATTGGGAGAAAAGGGGATAAAAAAACAAAAAAGAATCAAACACTAACTCTTAGACAGGAAATAAAACACTCAGATATTCTTCAACTGAGGAAGTCTATCATCTAGAGTCATTTATTAGGTTTACCACTGGTGAAGGCAACAATGATGAAATCAAGACAAATTCATTTAGACCAGGTTTTCTGTAACAAATGATTCTGTAAAGGAACCTATATCCAGATAATACACCGAGCCTCTCTTTTCCCTATTTCTCTTCTCACACAGCCTGAGGACTTTCCAGAGCTGGAGATCCTGTGGCTTCTGACCCGAGCGTGGAACACAGGAATCCTTCTCTACAGTCTGGCCCAGTACCCAGAGGCTGAGAGGTGGTGTGGGTTGGGAATGAGCTTCCTGCGGCACCTGGGCTCCCTGCAGGACAGCTATCAGACTCAGGTAACACAGTAGGAAGTGGATGAGACAACAGCGGATGGGAACACGTAGCTGTTTGTGCACTCCACTCAAGGCGACAGATTTCATTTTCATGTTTCATATTCTCCCTTGCCTCAAGTCAGGTGAACAAGCAGCCTTATTTGTCACCTCAGTTGGAAGTGTAATTATAACATCAGTGTTGGTTACTGCTACAGTATGTGTGGTGGGTAAAGCAACATAGGGAAGTTCTGTGCCTTAGCAGCTAGTACAGAATAATCTATCTATTGTTTGGCAATTAGTCAGTTTCTAGGGAATGCACAAGATAATATTAATATAAAATATTCTGATAATTTGTTGGGTTTCTTTGGTAAAAGAAAATTATACTGTGAGGGATGAATAAATTGCATGAAAATGTGTCTCCCCAGATGGCGGGTCTGTACAGTGAGGTGTTGGACAGGCTGGATAAAGCAAAGAAAAACCTCATCATTGAGGAATAATGCCAGCATTAGTCGTAGATTGAGATCTTAGGTCTTATAAAGCAGTGTGAATTTCTGTTCATGTTTATAACAAACGTGTCTGACATACATCCAAGGTTTTGTTCTTGAGCCTATTCATTATTATATCAACTGCTTCAACTGTTCATAGTTATGAAATGTTTCAAAATAGAATTTCTAGTAATTTATGATCAAAACATACATTAGAATGTAGTATTAATAATTGTTTTTTTAAATGGCAGTATAATTGTATTACCTGTCATCCAGTTAACTTTGAGTTGTCCCCTGTTAGTTGGAGTCATTACATCGATACTGTGATAGAAAACAAGCAAAAATGCAGGCATTGAAATTGTAACAGAGTCACATAGTTTATTTCCAAACAAATAAACTCTTGTCCAGTCCAAAAAAAGAAGAAAAAAAAGAAAAGAAAAAAGAAAAAAAACATAAAAACAATAAAAAAAAAAAAAGAAAAGAAAAAAAAACTGTAGGACTGTGTTCCCTCCTGACCAGGATATAAAAGACTGGTTTTCCTTGTGTCCTGATTGTACCACCTGTAATTATGGGGAGGATACTACTGTACAATCAAAAGGTTCATATTTGCAAGCACTTACTACACAGGTATGCTGTCACATCAAAAACTCATTATCACTCAAAAAGACAAACCGAGACCCTCATTGATGCACACGGAACCGATTCAATCAATTTCATTAGAAATATAGCACAATTAAAAATCTTTGGGTTTTACCGACATGGCTGACTGGCATCAATGGCGTGAACAGTCAGCTGCTTTTCTACTTGTCACTTTAGATGACCAGTTCTAAACTAAATTAGTAATTTATGCTCCTGGTTTACTTTAATATCACTCTACGGGTTACTGTCTGCATGTCCTATATATATATATATATATATATATATATATATATATATATATATATATATATATATATATATATACACACATTTGAAGTCAGAAGTTTACATACACCTTAACAAAATACATTTAAACTCAGTTTTTCATATTTCCTGACATTTAATCGTAGAAAACATTCCGTGTCTTAGGTCAATTAGGATCACTACTTTATTTTAAGAATGTGAAATGTCAGAATAATAGTAGAGAGAATGATTTCTTTCAGCTTTTATTTATTTCATCACATTCACTGTGGGTCAGAAATTTACATACACTTTGTTAGTATTTGGTAGCATTGCCTTTAAATTGTTTAACTTGGGTCAAATGTTTTGTGTAGCCTTCCACAAGCATCTCACAATAAGTCGCTGGAATTTTTCCTCTAGACAGAACTGGTGTAACTGTCAGGTTTGTAGGCCTCCTTGCTCGCACATGCTTTTTTAGTTCTGCCCAGAAATTTTCTATCGGATTGAGGTAAGGGCTTTGTGATGGCCATTCCAATACCTTGACTTTGTTGTCCTTAAGCCATTTTGCCACAACTTTGGAGGTATACATGGGGTCATTGTCCATTTGGAAGACCCATTTGCAACCGAGCTTTAACTTCCTGGCTGATGTCTTGAGATGTTTCTTCAATATATCCACATAATTTTCCTTCCTCGTGATGCCATCTATTTTGTGAAGTGCACCAGTCCCTCCTGCACCCCCACAACATGATGCTGCCACCCCCATGCTTCACGGTTGGGATGGTGTTCTTCGGCTTGCAAGCATCACCGTTTCTTTCTCCAAACATAATGATGGTCATTATGGCCAAACAGTTACATTTTTGTTTCATCAGACCAGAGGACATTTCTCCAAAAAGTAAGATCTTTGTCCCCATGTGCAGTTGCAAACCGTAGTCTGGCTTTTTTATGGCAGTTTTGGAGCAGTGTCATCTTCCTTGCTGAGCAGCCTTTCAGGTTATGTCGATATAGGATGCATTTTACTGTGGCTATAGATACTTGTCTAACTGTTTCCTCCAGTATCTTGACAAGGTCCTTTGCTGTTGTTCTGGGATTGATTTGCACTTTTTGCACCAAACTACGTTCATCTCTAGGAGACAGAATGCATCTCCTTCCTGAGTGGTATGATGGCTGCATGTTCTCATGGTGTTTATACTTGTGTACTATTGTTTTACATATGAATGTCGTACCTTCAGGCATTTGGAAATTGCTCCCAAGGATGAACCAGACTTGTGGAGGTCCACAATTGTTTTTCTGAGGTTGATTTGGCTGATTTCTTTTAAATTTCCCATGATGTCAAGCAAAGAGGCACTGAGTTTGAAGGTAGGCCTTAAAATTCATTCACAGGTACATCTCCAATTCAGTACACCTCCTATCAGGAGCTAATTGCCTGATGGATTTACATAATTTTCTGGAAATTTCCAAGCTGTTTAAAGGCACAGTTAACTTAGTGTATGTAAACTTCTGAACCACTGGAATTGTGATATAGTCAGTTTAAAGTGAAACAATCTGTCTGTAAACAATTGTTGGAAAAATTACCTGTGTCATGCACTAAGTAGATGTCCTAAACGACTTGCCAAAACTATAGTTTGCTAATATTAAATCTGTGGAGTGGTTAAAAAATTAGTTTTAATGACTTCAACCTAAGTGTATGTAAACTTCTGACTTCAACTGTATGTATATGTGTGTGTGTGTGTGTAAATATATACATACATACATATACATTTGTTTTTGATCTATACACTCAGACACATTCCATGATATCACAAGTAGGCAGGCCGTATTGTTGGGAAGCTTATTCCCAACTTACAAAAAAAAAATTATGATAGGCAGCTGAAGATTTTTTTTCTATAGAGAAATACCAACATTACGGCACATTTGTATGAAAATTAATCTCAATAATCTTAATAATTCAAATTTTACTTTTGTGATTTTTAAAACATGTTTGTCCCAGTTATATCACACATGCATGAAGCACAAGTGAGTGGGGGATATTTACACTTTACAGCAATCATACCCATTAAAACAGTCTGTAAGCAGTTTATAAATGGCTCTGTTCCCTTCGATTATTCCCTGAACTCTGGTTTTGACACAGGTATGACAGCTGGTTTAGCAGAGATGCTTGGCATTTGGTGAGCACACCTGTTTAGAAAATGCCTGCAGATATAAAGGTTTTTTTTGGGGGGGGGGGTTGCAGGAATTAAATTGACTTTCATAGAATCCAGATTTCTTGATATAAAAAGAAAGACTTTTGTTCTCAAGGGATCAAAGGAAGTACTGTACTCCTGTATGCGTCATCACCGTCCCATTCCAGATCCTCAGGAGTAATAAACTCGACTGCAGGTTGGCCTGTTCCCTCCAGTTTAACCCAATGCAGAGAAGGGCAACCACAGACATAGTGCTTACAAAATAGTTAAAATAAAATAAAAAGTAGCAAATATTTAGAATACACAAGTATAATATATCAGCATGTCTGGGTACTCTGGGTTTGGGGCAGAGGAATCACCCCTTTGAGTTCATATTGATATGAGTTGCTCTATATTACAATATGATTGCTGGCCTTCTGTCACACAAAAAAAAAAAAATCCATCAGATCCCTGAGCTTGCCAAGCTCATCCCGGCACAAGGCTCAACACAGTGGAGTAAACATCAGCCCGGAAATAAAGAGAAAAACAAAAATAGTTTAAAAGCTGTCATTACAAAGAACAGATTTAATCAAACCATCTTTGAGTTCTGGGGAAAACTGGCAATTTCAGGCTCCACTAACTCTTTAATATCAAGAAGGTCATCCAGTACAATTATTGTCTTGATTCTACCCGTTTTAAGGCTGCGCTTCAAGGCAGCTAACAGGACAGTACCTTGTTACCACTCAGTCTGAAGAGAATATAGTTGTGGAAGGCAGAGGAAGTGCAAGTGGGCTGTCTGCTTTTCAACAACTCCAATGAGGGGCTCGGCTGCCATAATTGGATTTTAAAAAATCAGTCACTTAATACAGAAAATTTTGCAAAAAAGGATTTCTCAGAGGTAAGACACGTGAGTCTATTGCACTCACAAGTTGGGCCTCAAATAGGATGGGGAAACTCACAAATGGCACTAAAATAGTTTGGAGTCTCCCACTAAGCACTGATAGGTTGAATATTGTATCATATACCTAACAATTGACAGTAAATTTACACAAGTATTTATTAATTTTAAGGCAGTTTGGTGTTCTGCAGAGAGCCCAGTTACACCTCTCTACCCCCATCTTCAATACAGAGCAGCTAAAACCACAAGAAAGAAATAACTCAAAAACCCAAAGACAAATAAATGAAATCTAACAGCCCTCCAAGTAGACAACTCTAGTGAAGTGTAAAATGTGTACCGTATCATTTCTTATGTAGTTAAATCTCTCTGTAGGATTTTTATTTTCCATGTGATTTCAGTAATATAAATGTATAGACTCAACCCCCATTTTCCATGTTATTCGACCTCCAAAGGTGTCACTGTTGACTGCACCATATAAACAAATGGGCACCCAATCAAATGTAGCACGCTGGTTTGTGATTACTGAAGATCACCAGTTTTTAAGTTTCTCCACTTATAAACAAGAGCAGTGACTCCAACGGTACCATCAGCAGGCTTCATATGTATCTAGTCCTTGTAGAAAACCTTGTAGGTCTTTGCTCCGCATCCTTGAATGTATTTTACAATGAAACTGAATGAACATATACAAGGTTCTCACTTCTACAATGTGGCACCATTTCCGAATGTCTATCTTGAACTCCCCACTCCTCAATGTTGCTTCATTAAGACATTCTCATCTTCACAAGTCCATCCGAAACTCACAAAGAATGTTCCCTTTTTTTTTTTCTTTTTTTTTTTTACACATGACAAAAAAAAAATTTCTTTAGGAATGGCATTTCCAATCTTGAATGGAATTGCTGAAACTCATGCAGGGTTGTGCACAGTCACAGTAATGATGGTAAGACATTTTCCATTTGAGGGTAACATAATGACACTAAAACTGGATATGAAACATCAGTGAAAGGGAGGGAAAGGTGTCAGGTGGGTGTGGGGTCAGGCGGGGCTGTGTGGAGGTGGCGAGCTCAGAGCTTCTCTGCTGACGGGATCCAGATATAAGGGCCTGACTGCTCCTCTATTATCAGCTTGATTTTATTATAGATCTCCTCTAGTGAGTCACCCTGGACTATGGCTGTAGAGCGAGAGAACAGATAGTTATACACCACAGAGGAGATTATTCAGATAAACAATAGCCGCAGGACTGGACTAAAATTTCTCTTTGTAAACAATTTAGAGAAATCACCTAATGGGAAGTTACAACAATACATAGGAAGTGGAGAAAAAGTTACCTGTAAAAAACTCGCCAAACTCTTGTTCAAGCTTCACTGCTTTATCAAAGACTTTACTGGCTTGCTCATATGTCTGCCTCTTATTCAGTTCCCTGTTAAACACAAGGAACTGTATTACATATTGTCATTTCACAATGCACAAGCATTCAAAAAGCAAGAAATGTGAGGTTAAATTATGTAAAATGATATAAAATAAAAACACCCTCTTGACTAATTTTACTTACATTAGTGCCTCCACAGATTTTGGCTTGATGAAAATGGCTATTGGATAGAGCTGTGCTTGCTGCAGTCGCTTTATGGCATTCCCAGACACATCCAGGATACAGTGTTTCCCCTAGAAGAGGATTTGAGAAACCTTTTCATCCTTTGTCACACTTTCACTGCATGCAATAATTGCCACAGGGAACATATTTCAAGATTAAACAAGAGTTAAGATCCTTTGGCATGTTTACACTAGGGAGTGGGAGCTTTCACTGACCCTTTCAGCCACTGCCCGAACAGATAGGATGCTGGTCCCGTACAGATTCTCATTGAACTGGCCGGCCTCAATAAATCTGTTGTCCTGAATGTCCTTTTCCATTTGCTCTCTTGATGCCACAAAGTGGTAGTCCTGCCCATCCATCTCATTCTCTCGCCGAGGACGAGTTGTATCTGAGGGAAAAATGTGCATTTCTTTCTTTACTTTTGAGAAGTATTAACAAATTATGAATGTTCCAAGAGCTAGAGAAAAGTAAGAGACAGTTTACAGTTTGATAAGGGCATATTCTGCAAGTAGCTAGTGGGGCATGTGGTACATTTGTTGGTCTTTTCGTATTATACTTACGCGGAACACAAGATCCAAACTTGTGGGGAAACTCTGAGATCAAGTCATCATTTACTCTGTCCTTCATTGGACCCAGGATAATCACAGGCCTTGTGTAATGGACTGAAAGGAAAACCAGAACAATGTTAATCAACACCTTAAGAATTCTTTTATATATATATATATATATATATATATATATATATATATATATATATATATAAACGAGTTCTATGTACTATGCAGACATACTCTAATGTTCACAACAAAGCTCCCTCCCCTTCAACATTAACATATCACACCTATTTTGTAACTTGGCCCGCCTGATCAATGACAATTTCAGCTATGCCATATGAACTTGACATGTTAAAAGGTTGGCCAATCATAAGAGAGGTTATTAAAATATAGAAGTCTTAAAGGTAAAGTAGCAAAAACAGCCAATTTAATTCTAAGGGTCATAGAGAGAGTGGAAATTGTAAAACTAATTACGACCCTCACTAACATTTTAAGTGGACATCAGGGAAAGTAATTATCACTACTTACTCTCCTGTCGAATTACAGGCTCATAGGATAGAATTGTGTCTTCCTGACCCTCTGCATGATGAAAGAGGACAAAATTACCCATACAAAACCTGAAGGTTTCATTAATCAACATGCACTGCAAGAACAATCCAGTTGATCTACCATTGGAATAAAAGTGTAGGTGGTTTGACCTTTCTATTAATATTTTTGCTCCAGCACTTAAAAGCTTTGTGCCATGAAAATGATCAAGTGCAATGTTAGCACACCTTAGCTGCCTTAAATAGAACTGACTTAATGCAGACAGTTAAGCAATGAATGTCATATGCATGTAGTTTAAGAAATAAAAAGCGTAAACTTATGGATGTTTAGAGCCACTTACTGGAGCTGCTTTCACTGTCACTGGTGTTGGACGTCAAGCACTCTGTGGATAAAGGATGTTTATAAATGTCACAATGCAAACTTTTGCAAATGTAAGATTAATAGTTTATCAATCACAGCTCTGAATGAATCTTAACACCCTCTCGCACCACCATGCCATGAATAAGAGAGGCTGATTGAAGACAGAAAAAGAGAGAAAGAGAAATTAAGCATTAAATGGCTGCCATTTCCTTTGAAGGGAAATGGTAGGATAAGGCAGCAATAGGAAATAAAGTATTTCCCTTTCCCAAGACTTCAGTGAGCTTAGATTCTCTGCTGAGCGTTTCCTATGACCTTGGCAGTTTTTAGTTTATCAGACTGTGATACTGCTCCTCATGCCAAAATATACAACCCGGTGTTGGGTTCCTTACAGGAATCGAATAGCAAAAATCTCTTGGATACAGTAACAACATGATAGGGCAGGGATATTTAAACATTAAACACAGTTAATCCAGTCTGATATGAGCTAGCTTTGAAGACATTCTGGGTCCTGAAGAGGTCTGTCAAGTATTCACTCTCTCTTTTGTGTACAGGGCTGAACTATAAGAATGGCTTGATGGCCCAGTGCCAGTGTGAGAGTTTCGAGGCAGTTGATTGAACTGTCACTTGCCTTATCGGGTCAGCGCTGTTTTACCACTCAATCTCACATTTGTTTATATTATGTTTTAATGCTCTGCCAACTTAAAAACATTAGGTTTTGTGTGATGTACAGAATATTGTTGTTGCTAATTCTGCTGACTTAAAAATGTCACTTAAGTATTATCTAGTTGATTAACGTAGATGAAGTTGTCAAAATACTAGACGTAGTATAGTCTTTGAAGCATCAGTTAGAATGGGTTGAAAGTTTGAAACCAATTTGTAATGTATTGCATCATCATTTCTTCTATAAAAATGGTGCATTTATAGATGCCATGGAGGTATAAAAGCTGTATAATTTCCAGATATTACTACAAATTAAAAGCCTAGTATTTTTTGTTAAAATAAAATAAAAAATAATTTAATGAAAAATATTTTTTTCTAAGCATATAAAAAGAAATCTACATTGCTAAAATGAAACATTTTTGGTGGGACAGTGAAAATGTTGGCAGGGCAGCTAAAAAATCTGAACTACTGGCCTAACAGCATCAGCTGAAATATTCCTTATTGTTGAATCCTGGTGTGTTGTTCAACAATCAGATCTCTGATTTTAGAAATGTTCATTAGTGAATGACTTGTATGTATACAATTGCAGCCAGTTGATTTTTAGAACCGACTTAGTGGTAAGAGAAAGTCAAAGGGAGAAACAATAAGAAAGAAAGAAAGAAAGAAAGAATAAAATGTGTGTGTGTGGCACAGCCGGTTGAGTTAGCTCAGAGAACAGCTGCTTGACAAGAGGAACCACACACTTACTCAAACTCTTTGATCCATAAAAGTCATCGCTTAACCCTGGGAAGTCCTGAGCGTCCCGACAGGTGAAAGCAAGAACAAAAAAAGAGAGCAGAAAGGAAGAAAGAGGTTAGTGAGAGGCTGGAGAAGAGAGGTGTTGCGCTCTCAAGGGAGGGAGGTATACTAACACCATCTTGCTGTACGTTGAAAGACCAGGGTTATCCCTTTTGTAAATAAAGTTCAGGGACTTTATTTCTGTGCAGATGCATCAGAAACAAAATAATTAGTCCAATTAGCAATGCATGTCTCTGTTTTAGTCCAAGCACAGCATTGTAAGTGTTAATGCAGCCTCACATCTGCGAGAAGTGCTGAGGTCCCCTTCAGAGCAAGACAAAGGCCAGAGAGGCCCTGATTGGCTGTTTTCTCAGAGAGATAGTTGAGGGCCAATCAGAAGCCGTCTCCAGGGTGAGTGACAGTGACAGGTTGAAGCATGAAAGACACCTTAAGAGCACTCGTCACACGCTCATACTCACGTTCTGTCTCCACCAACTCCTGCACTATATTTTCCTTGCTCTTGTAAAACGGGAACTTGCGTGAAAGGTTGAAGCTTTTTTTGCGCTTTACTTTGACTGACTGCATGGAGACGAGCCGATGATGGGGGGGAATGGAGATGAGGAATGAAACAAACACAAAAGAACAATGGGTTTTAATTAATTAACTGCGCACATGCAAAAATAAAACCAAAGACAACGTATGGCCACACAAACAAATGTAATTGGGGGATGTGAATGTAAACACTACATTCAGAAAAAAGCGCACTTTTAAGTTCATTCTGATAACATTTTGACTGTGAATCTAACAATAAGGAGAATGCACAACTGAACATAGACAAACTAAACCATATGTTCTTGTCCTGATTACACAAATTACAGCATGAAAACATGGCTGCTAATGCCAAATAAAAACTTGAATCACAATGAAAAGAGTAGGCATTTAACCCAGTGTTTCTCAAATCTGGTTCTGGAGGGCACCCGACACCCAATTCAGCTCATGGAATACTTAACTAATGAGAAATTGAGTTGAATCCAAGGGCTCGGAGTTTAGTTGGTCAGCCCTATCAAATTCGATGTGGACAGAAATACTGTTTGACGCTGAAATCTCAACACATTGTGTCTGGTCAAGACAGTGTTAAATAAAAAATATTTAATTATATTATAGATGTTTTACCAGCACCCATTTTTTGGAAGCTGCTGCCTTTGACGTCCCAGCTCATGCACTGCGGGGACAGTCGCAATCAGGAGCAGCGGCATCTCTGCATTAGGGGCAAGTGGGGCTGAGCCCCGACAGAGTTGGCACTGATGTGCAAAATGTGTGGCATCATCATAAATTTCTTTTAAGAAATAATATATTTTCTGCATCTTAAACTTTTGTTTATGTCCATTATACAAGAAACAAGTTGAAATTATTTTGAGAAATTCTATTATTATTAAGGTCTGTTGTGTTAAAGCCTTTTAATTGTTCTCATTTGCTATGCGTGGGGCTTGCCCATTGTCCTCTATGTTAACCAACGGAGATCTGGAGAATGTCATGTGCATGTGCAATGAGCCTTTAATGATGGCCCAAGGGGCTCGTTTGCCTTTGCCCCCGAGCCAATCAAAAGCTTTAATCTTATGTATGCCAGGCTATTGACATGGGCCTCGGAGATGACCGCTCAAGTGCTGACCTGCGTAGTGAATTTCATTAGTAAGTTTTAAAAGCTAATTTTATTCGAATATGTTGCTATTTGGATTAGATAAAGCACACCACTCATCTTTTCAATGAATTGCATACCATTGCTTTGAGGAGTTGAGTTGTTGATGCATTCATTTATATTAGATTACAATAACTGCTTAATATTGAGTCTGTTCATTTTGATTAGTTTTGTTACGTTGTTCATGCAAGATAATACGCACAGCCTTTGACGATTTGCCCATTTATAGGTTTCTTTCACTGTCACTTCAGCTTTTTGACAAGGTTGTATGTGTTTTAGTGGTGTTTTGTGCTGAGATTAAATTATTAGGGATGTTTGTGTGTGGCATCATGTTCAGAGGTTGCACTAGAAAAAAATCTTTATCTCTGTAAAATTTCTGTCATGATCTATTTTTATCCATCATACTTATTTTCATTTTATAAGTACTAGAGCTACATTCAGGGCCATGGCATCCATTATATTGGCATATGCATGACAGTAAGCTTTTATGATAGATTTTTTTGACTCAACATGCTTAAGTGTGGTGAAACCAAGGAGTTCCAGGGAACGTTCTAGGATGAACTTTCTACCAGTCAACCGCTGCGCTAAATGTACAAGTTTTCAGAACTTTTTCATTGTCCCTGATTTGAACATAAAGTGCCACATGAGAAGCACATCTCTGAAGCCCAGTTAATTCAGTTACTGCACTTAAATAACTGACAATTCTGCTCTGATTGCTGTACAATTGGCCAAAATGATGCACTGCTTTTTTCACGCTTTCTTTTTGTTATTATACATGTATGCACTTTATTATCATGCATTAACTCGTAACAATTGATGTATGCAGTCATTGAATCAGAAACCCTCTTGGCCTCTACTCAAAATCCAAACACAAAAGAGACACACAATACCAGGTGTTAATGATGATGGTGCCTGTTGATACGCTTCTGAACACATCTTAATACCAGGGAATAAACAAGGCACACACATAGAGAGGGAATGTGAGAGACAGAGTAAAATCAAAACTGATGCACTAGGTTAAAATGTTTTTCTTGTTTCTTTTTTATGTCAAAATGACAGACAGCATTTGGAATTATCCGTCAAGGTTTCAAAAATCCGTAAAATCGGGTAAAGTGATTGTTTGTGCCCCACCAGAAATAATGACCCTGAGACGCCACTAATCAGAAAGTAATTTTCTAGTGGCTCCAGAGTAATAAGCCATCTGTCATTTATGGCTCAGGTGAATGTCTTAAAAAAACATTTCTGGAAGTTTGTGGTCATTAGCAAAGAGGAGTAGAAAAGAGCAGAATTCAAACTGCCTACTTCAAACATTCTTCTCAAATACCATTGAGAAGAATAGGAGTGCTATTGAATAGCTATCTCCAGGTATTACAAAACTTGGTTGAATCAGGTGTGTGGCAAGGTAAACATCAAATATGTGAATTATTGAGGGGCCTCCAGGACCAGGATTGAGAACCACTGATCTAACCATCATAGCTGATTATGATGGCACAATGAGCGTGTATTTGTAACTGTACACTTTTGTGTGCATGCTGCTGTGAGAAATGAGATTCTCAGTAATAGAAGACTCCAGGATACTGCGAGAAGTCACCAATTCCCACACTCAGGGGAAGTAGGGCTGCTCCCATGAGTCCCTCACAAGAGGAGGAGGACCAGCTTGCCACTTACCCTGTTAGACTCAATCATGCCCGTCCTGGCGTGGAACTTGACTGTTTTTAACCGTGCACGCTCTTTCTTTTCCACCCTGCGGATCAAAAAATTAAAATGTTTGGTAGAGATCACCATAAACCCCTTCTATTACCCAGGGTGAAATGTTAGATTGCATTCTGGCTTGGTTTTTTGGCAGTACTGTACCTTTTCTTGCTTGGTATGACCCCAATCTGCTCACTCTCCCCGTGGGGTGTAACTAGCCGTGCCTGCCACCACTCGTCATCAGAGGCGTTGATGACATGCAGGATGTCCCCATAAGAGAAACTCAGCCCCTGGCTGGGCAGGCAACTGTCTCTGGTCCTGTCATAGTCAAAGAGAGCCCTGGGAAAACAAAACGAAACAATATGTCTATGAACAGTCTACCACTACAGGGTTCGTTCAGGTTGCATTGGAAGACATCTGATGTATCTGAGTGAAGCGTAGGCCTGGGGTATACATCAAAATCTCTTTAAGGCCATTTAGTTCACTGTGTGGCTATCCTGGTGATGCCCCGGGCAGCTATTTTCTATGTAGGTAAAAGGAAAACTGGTACAACTACTGGAAAATTCTACATTCCAGAGTAAACAGATTGACAGTGCCTCTATTAAAAATGTGATTGGCTGTTTAAACTGACAGAAAGATGGGACTTTCATTCCTACAGCCACCATATGCATGTTATTTCACTTATTCATTTTTCTATGAGTGGTCTGTCTGCCGCCCCTTGTATGGTCTCTGTATTTGTATAGCAGCAAAAGAAGCTATATCTCTGGCCTTGTGCATATTTATCAATCTTTTTAATTTTTTTTATTTAGCATATGCTCTCACATGTATAGTGATTTGTAAAACACTTCCTACAGAGTCAGTGCCCCTGGATCAGTTTAAAGTTAAGTGCCTTGCTCAAGGGCACAATGGTGATGGTGATAGAGGACCCCAGTAACTCTTCTTGAGAGGGAAACCAGATAGCAGATGATGCTGAATACAGCAACAAAGTAGGGGCATTGTGTCCAGAGCAGAATGTCTTTACCTTTTCAGACAGGTTGATCCAAAGGAAGGGAGGAAAACCAGTGGAGCAAGTCTTCCTGTTTCTCTGCATACCTATCTGTCGGGACATACTAATTACAAGCCCACTTTAGAGTAAGGACAACGACAGGCCTCTGTTTTAAGACTTGAGCTGTTTAGGGTGGGATCCACACTGGCTGACATGTCTGTACTTCTTTGAAACACCTTTAACACATCACTGCATTCACAGGAATGCAAAAACACTTTGAGATTGCACACTCAACAATAACAAACATGGTCAGCTGATTCATGAGCCCTTGGCAGCTGAGCACTGTGTTAGTGTACAATTCTTTCAATATAAAAGGTATAGTTCACCCAAAAAATGAAAATTCTTCATTTACTCATTCTGATATTGTCCTAAATCTGTATGACTTTCTTTCTTACATGGAACACAAAAGGAGATGTTAGGCAGAATGTTAGCTTCAGTCACCATTCACTTGCATTGCATCTTTTAATCATACAATGACAGTGAATGGTGAATGACATTCCACCTAGCATCTCCTTTTGTGTTACACAGAAGAAAGAATGTCATATGGGTTTGGAAGGTGCATGAAGGAAGCAAGTTTTCAAGCACCCCCTGATCATCACCGATCCTCCACCAAATTTCACAGTGGGTGTGAGACACTGTGGCTTGAAGGCCTCTCCAGGACTCCGTCTAACCATTAGACGACCAGGTGGTGGATCGGTGATGATCTGGGGGTGCTTCAGCAAGGCTGGAATCGGGCAGATTCGTCTTTGTGAAGGACGCATGAATCAAGCCACGTACAAGGTTATCCTGGAAGAAAACTTGCTTCCTTCTGCTCTGACAATGTTCCCAAACTCTGAGGATTGGTTTTTCCAGCAGGACTATGCTCCATGCCACACAGTCAAGGTCAATCAAGGTGTGGCTGGAGGACCATCAGATCAAGACCCTGTCATGGCCAGCCCAATCTCCAGACCTGAACCCCACTGAAAACCTCTGGAATGTGATCAAGAGGAAGATGGGTGGCCACAAGCCATCAAACAAAACCGAGCTTCTTGAATTTTTGCGCCAGGAGTGGCATAAAGTCACCCAACAGCAATGTAAAAGATTGGTGGAGAGCATGCCAAGACGAATGAGAGCTGTGACTGGAAATCAGGGTTATTCCACCAAATATTGATTTCTGAACTCTTCCTAAGTTAAAACATTAGTATAGTGTTGTTTAAAAATGAATATGAACTTGTTTTCTTTGCATTATTTGAGGTCTGAAAACAGCATCTTTTTTGTTATTTTGACCAGTTGTCATTTTCTGCAAATAAATGATCTAAATGAGTATATTTATATTTGGGAGAAATGTTGTCAGTTCTTTATAGAATAAAACTAAAATGTTCATTTTACTCAAACACATATCTATAAATAGTAAATCCAGAGAAACTGATAATTTTGCTGTGGTCTCTTTTAGCGTAATATGAGGTAAAGAAGCACAATTTATGATACCAGCGTTGTCAGATTTTACTGCTGATTTGAAGTATGTCTTTTAAACGTAAGCTTGGCAAGCAGTTTTAGAGATTTCGGTGTTCCCCCATTCAAGTAAATAGGAGCTGCACTGTCATGACTGGAAATAGTCTCCTGGGAGTGTTCCAAAGATGGCCGCCCGCCAGTGGACTGACTTGCTAGAAAGACTTTGAAAAGGTGTTTAAGAGGAGCTAACGTTAGGGTGTATGTTTATTTCATCCGATCTGTTCACATACAAAACAATGGTAAGATCGTCTATTATTATTTTCCCTTCAGGTGTCAAACTACTATGAATTGTTTTGTTTTAATTATATGCATATGTGCGCTATAGCTCGAGCTGGGTTCTAGTTCTGCCTGTGCGCACTCTATTCTAAATTGTAATGCTGTACTGAGCCGTTTTATTGTTATTTATTTTTGGCCTTTTGCTTCGGCAGCATCTTTCTCTACACATTGTCAACTGTACTGGTGCTGGAAGTCCTTATATGGAGAAGGTTTGGGCATGTTTTATGCAAATTACTAACTTTGTGCACGCGCTCCTTCATTTACAATAATTTGGTTTCATTACCATTAGAACAAGGGTGGAGTCACGTGATGCCATGCGAGGTTCAGACATGTGAACGGCGAGCTCTGCGCACTTTGCTAGTTTTAACACTATTAATGTCACAAACAGGTGAGATTCTATACACTCTATAGAATCGGAGTGTATAGAAGCCCGGGAGTCGATTTGGTCGGAGAAATGAGGGAAATTCGGCGAGAAATGTTGAACATGTCGGCAATGCTGACGAAGGTCGTTGCTGACATGCGTCAATAGATCACTGCCATGGAGACGAAATTCACTGAGGTGGTTACAAGAGTGGGGGATGTCGAGAAACGGATCGATTTTGCAAAATCCTAAATTCCAACAAATGTTAAAAGCTGAAATCAATGTTTGGGTGGCACTTAAGGCAGTTCTTAGGGGCCGGATCATACAGTATGCCTGTTTCACCAAAAAAATCCAAAGCACGAGAACTTACGGGATTATTAAAAGTGCCGAGGCAGAGCTGAAGCGCTGAATGTTGTCTGATGGCCTCAGAGAACTGACCCGATTGAAATACATATATAATACTATTTTGTCGCGGAAGGTGGAGTTTTGGCTATTCAGGGCAAGACAGTCATACTTTGAGTCAGGGGACAAGGCAGGAAAACTCTGGATAGATATAAAACAGAGAGAGTCATTTTCTACCATTCCCTCAGTGAAATCTGCTGGTGGTTAAATATTTACCTCAGCCATTGATATTAATAATGCTTTTAAAGAATTCTATCTTGATCTCTATAGTTCCACGTCTTTGTCTACTGATGAGGATATTAGAAACTTTGTGGAACCTTTAGAACTGATGAGGATATTAGAAACTTTGTGGAACCTTTAGAACTTCCTAAACTGACGGCTGAGTAAAAAATTTTTTTTTTTTGTGGATTTTTTCCCCTTTTTCACCCAATTTGGAATGCCCAATTCCCAGTGCGCTTTTAAGTCCTCGTGGTCGCGTAGTGATTCACCTCAATCCGGGTGGCAGAGGATGAATCCCAGTTGCCTCTGCGTCTGAGACCATCAACCCGCACATCTTATCACGTGGCTTGAGCACGTTGCCACGGAGACATAGCGCGCATGGAGGCTTCACACCATCCACCGCGGCATCCGCGCTCAACTCACCACGCACCCCACCGAGAACGAACCACATTATAGCGACCACAAGGAGGTTACCCCATGTGACTCTACCCTCCCTAGCAACTGGGCCAATTTGGTTGCTTAGGAGGCCTGGCTGAAGTCACTCAGCACGCCCTGGGATTCGAACTAGCGAACTCCAGTGGTGGTAGTCAGCGTCTTTTACCACTGAGCTACACAGGAAAAAATTCTCTTGATTCTGGGTAACCTTGGAAGAGCTTGGTGAGGTAATTAAGGCCTTGCCTACAGGCTCTGGGGCCAGATGGCTTTGCCGCTGAGTTTTTTAGATCTTATGCAACAGAATTGGCTCCACTTTAGCTAGAAGTTTATACGGAATCATTAAAAAATGGAAAGCTTCCACCAACCATGACGCAAGCCCGGATCAGTCTGATTCTTAAAAAGGAAAAAGATCCAAGCGAGTGTAAGAGTAAGTTATGACATCTCACATATAGATCAGGTGGGGTTTATTCGGGTCGTAGCTCTTCTGATACCCTCTTTCCCCATTATTGTTCTGTCTTGCCCTGGAACCATTAGCAGCCGCGATAAGAAAGGAGGATGATTTTCAAGGGGTGGTGGCGGGAGGTGGCGTATAAGCTTTTGCTTTACGCAGATGATATTTTATTATTCGTCTCTGACCCTACTAGATCTATGCCTTGCCACAGAATTATTAATTCCTTTTCTAATTTCTCGGGATACAAAGTTAATTGGTCTAAATCCGAAGCTTTGGCTCTGACTGCATTACTACCCTGTAATGGCCTTTCAGCCAGGCACCTTCCAGTGGCCCAAACAGGGCATTAAGTATTTGGGTATTTTATTCCCATCAAATTTGTGTGATTAGTTCATTTTAAAAGTTAAATTTAAAATTAATTTTGACCCTTTAATAAAAAGGTTTACGAGCGATGTGGGCAGGTGGGCTTCATTACATTTATCTATAATTGGGAAGGTTAACGTTATTAAAATGAATTGTATTCCAAAATTCAACTACCTGCTACAGTCTCTCCCTATAGATGTCCCCCTCTCTTATTTCAAGCAATTTGATCGCATAGCGAAGTCCTTCATTTGGAACAGTAAATGTCCCAGATTACATTTCAGTATGTTGCATAGGCCGACTGACAAATGTGGGCTAGGCCTACACAAGATTTTGCTTTATTATTATGCATTCGGTCTCAGACATTTGGCTCATTGGTCGCTTCTACCTGAGAGAGCCCCTCCCTGGTTTTGTATTGAACAGGAAGTTCTTGCCCCATTTTGCCATTGCAAAGCCTTTCTATCAAACTAATCGGAGAAGTTAAGTTACACCCCTTTATCTCGCATTTGCACTTGGTATGGACAAAAGTGTCCAGAGTTTTTAAAATGGACATTTATTTAAATGTTGCCTCGAGCATATAATAAGTCCCCTTTCTGCTGGTCAGAGTGGATTGTGAGGGAGGTTAATACACTCGTTGACCTATGTGAGAGTGGAGTGTTGAGATCCTTTGAAAATTTGGTTCAACATTTTGGGATTCCCAGATCTCAGTTCTTTAGTTATTTACAGCTGCGCCACCTGCTCTGTACTATTTTTGGGAGTAGCATACATCCCCCCCAAAAGCGGCAGATACACTGGGATTACTGCTTTTGGAAAAGGTCATGAGGCATCAGTGTATTACTCCCTGCTAATTTAGAGTCTGGGGGATGGAGCTTCAACATCTCTCAAGAGATTATGGGAGAAAGATTTAAACTTGGTATTGGAGGAGGGAGTGTGGGCTAGGATTCTAAAAAACGTCAAGTCTCCATCTAGAGATGCAAGGGTGCGCCTTATGCAATTCAAGATTTTACATAAATTCTATTGGACCCCCTCTAGATTGTATAGGCTTGGTCTTAAAGACACCCACCTGCTGGCGATGCCAATCAGAAGATGGAGACACAACCCATGTTTTTTGGTGGTGTGTTAAGATCCAAGAATTTTGATTGAAGGTTCAGAGTTTTGTGTGTGACGTATTGGACACTCAAATTTCATTTTGCCCCAGACTCTGTATTTTAGGCGATGGGGCGGTCATCAATATAGAAAATAAACACATAAAAAAAATTGGGTCCTAACCAGTGTTATGATCGCCAGACAAATTGTTTTAAGGGGATGGAAGTCGGCTGGAGAGCCCCCATTTCAGGAGTGGTGCAAGGAGATGGGGAGGGTGGCGGCTTTCGAGGAAGTATGATCTAGAAGACTGGGGAACTTCGATTCGTTTGTTGGGAAATGGGGCAACTATTTGGAGTTCTTGGAGGGCTCTCGGGGAGTGACAGTGGAGAGAGAGGTATAGTTATAAATGTGTGTGATTATTGTATTTTTTTGTGTGTGTGTGTGTGTGTATACTCATGTGTGACCACAGGAATGTTTGTTGGGGGTCAGGGTGGGGTTGGGGATTGGGAGGGGTAGTGGTGGGGGTTAAATGTTGATTCTGTGTATATACGTTTTGCTTTTCTTTGTTTACTGTATGAATCAATAAAAAATGTTAATAACAACAACAACAAAAAACATTAGAACAAGGTTAAGAACAAATTCATGTGCATATGCACCAATTGCGAATCAGGCAGAAATTGTTCTTGAAAACTTTCAATGCATGCAAGAATCCAAAATACATGCAATTACTAGTCAGGGTTCCCACTCTTTTCAAGACACAATTTTCTAGGACATTTTATGTGCCACACATTTGTAATATTTAAGCAAAAACACACAAGAGGTCATTAAAATTGTGGTTATTGGAGGATTTTTTTTTTTATTCTGTATTTGACAGTTTCATTAAATTTCATCATCAAAATGGTGTGTAATCAAATGATTTTGTTAAAACTTAAATCAAATTTTAATTAATTACATTTTTCAACATAACATTGCATTATTTTTATCAAATGAAGTGATTTTTCACAATTTCTCACAGCACAATCCGAAACAACACTGGAGATTTTTTGTCAAATGAAATGATGCACAACATTTCATCACAAATGTGAGATATTTCTTTAATATGTTATTATTATTATTATTATTAAATTACATTAAACATGATTCATTTTCCCATTTAAAACAAGCTTTTATTTGAGTGTTTGTGTGTTTTTGACAGTACTTTCTCCGGATAAGTACTTCACTACATGGTCCAGTGTGATAATTAAACCCCCAAAAGCTGTGATTTAATTAAATAAATACATAGTGTGTACGTACAGAGCATCTAACGATCATGATAAGGTGATTTCAGTGTACGAGCGGCTGTCTTCACACATTTATTTTTCATTCATTCATTTAATTAAATTGCAGCCTTTTGTGTTTTAATATTCACACTTGGACATATTGTAATTTTAAATTGATTAATTGTGCATTCAAACATTAATTTTCATCCCAAATATGTCAAATTCCGTGACACATTTTATAGCTAATGCAATTTTTATGACTGGATTCCATGATCCCGTCCATGTTTTCCTTATTGCGGAAATCATAGGGCCCTACATGTGATAATGGTGGTGGACTCCGATCGTTGAATTATTAACAATTAATTCACATTCTGAGGTGTAAAGGCCACATCACCATTCTACCACCTCAGAGCATAAATCAGCAGTCCTACCATCCAGGACATTTAAGTATTTTTCTCATTTTCCATGCCTGGAAAACTGCATTGCAAAATTACAGGATTTCCAGGACGCGGCAGAACCCACGTACAAATCTGTGGCAGAACTAACAGTTTGATTGACCAATGTCAGACAGACAAAGCATTTAGAAAACCTGTTTGAAAACAATCAATATTTTTCTCTTTGATGAAGCTACTAGACCAATTAATTACATAAATGACATAATGGCACATACAGGTGCATCTCAATAAATTAGAATGTCGTGGAAAAGTTCATTTATTTCAGTAATTCAACTCAAATTGTGAAACTCGTGTATTAAATAAATTCAGTGCACACAGACTGAAGTAGTTTAAGTCTTTGGTTCTTTTAATTGTGATGATTTTGGCTCACATTTAACAAAAACCCACCAATTCACTATCTCAAAAAATTAGAATATGGTGACATGCCAATCAGCTAATCAACTCAAAACACCTGCAAAGGTTTCCTGAGCCTTCAAAATGGTCTCTCAGTTTGGTTCACTAGGCTACACAATCATGGGGAAGACTGCTGATCTGACAGTTGTCCAGAAGACAATCATTGACACCCTTCACAAGGAGGGTAAGCCACAAACATTCATTGCCAAAGAAGCTGGCTGTTCACAGAGTGCTGTATCCAAGCATGTTAACAGAAAGTTGAGTGGAAGGAAAAAGTGTGGAAGAAAAAGATGCACAACCAACCAAGAGAACCGCAGCCTTATGATTGTCAAGCAAAATCGATTCAAGAATTTGGGTGAACTTCACAAGGAATGGACTGAGGCTGGGGTCAAGGCATCAAGAGCCACCACACACAGACATGTCAAGGAATTTGGCTACAGTTGTCGTATTCTTCTTGTTAAGCCACTCCTGAACCACAGACAACGTCAGAGGCGTCTTACCTGGGCTAAGGAGAAGAAGAACTGGACTGCTGCCCAGTGTTCCAAAGTCCTCTTTTCAGATGAGAGCAGGTTTTGTATTTCATTTGGAAACCAAGGTCCTAGAGTCTGGAGGAAGAGTGGAGAAGCTCATAGCCCAAGTTGCTTGAAGTCCAGTGTTAAGTTTCCACAGTCTGTGATGATTTGGGGTGCAATGTCATCTGCTGGTGTTGGTCCATTGTGTTTTTTGAAAACCAAAGTCACTGCACCCGTTTACCAAGAAATTTTGGAGCACTTCATGCTTCCTCCTGCTGACCAGCTTTTTAAAGATGCTGATTTCATTTTCCAGCAGGATTTGGCACCTGCCCACACTGCCAAAAGCACCAAAAGTTGGTTAAATGACCATGGTGTTGGTGTGCTTGACTGGCCAGCAAACTCACCAGACCTGAACCCCATAGAGAATCTATGGGGTATTGTCAAGAGGAAAATGAGAAACAAGAGACCAAAAAATGCAGATGAGCTGAAGGCCACTGTCAAAGAAACCTGGGCTTCCATACCACCTCAGCAGTGCCACAAACTGATCACCTCCATGCCACGCCGAATTGAGGCAGTAATTAAAGCAAAAGGAGCCCCTACCAAGTATTGAGTACATATACAGTAAATGAACATACTTTCCTGAAGGCCAACAATTCACTAAAAATGTTTTTTTTATTGGTCTTATGATGTATTCTAATTTTTTGAGATAGTGAATTGGTGGGTTTTTGTTAAATGTGAGCCAAAATCATCACAATTAAAAGAACCAAAGACTTAAACTACTTCAGTCTGTGTGCACTGAATTTATTTAATACACGAGTTTCACAATTTGAGTTGAATTACTGAAATAAATGAACTTTTCCACGACATTCTAATTTATTGAGATGCACCTGTAAGCTATGTTATCATGGGTAGTTTGGTATAGTGGGTAAAGATATTAGCTGGTAACGAAAAGCCTGTAGGTTTAAACCCCACAAATGTTGATTGATCCATAAGCGATCACCATTTATCCCTAGGTTACATCACATAAACTTGCTCTAATGCATGGTTCTGAATAGACTGTGTGTGCATGTGTGTCATATGTGAATATGATTAAGATACCTGACGTAGAGGGAGCGTTTCTCACTGGTGCGGAGGGAGCCCGAGCCAGAGCTCATGCTGCTGTTCATCATCTGCTCCCTCAAGTCGTGGATCTTGGATTCAAAACGACTGTATTCTGAAAAGAGACAATGCACACAGTCCGTCAGTAACACCTATATCTACGGTGATATTCTGGGCTTTTGTACAAGTTTTATGAGTGGATGTGCTCATTGAGCTGGGCAGAAGGAAAGCTCAGCAGCTTACTGAGAACTGATTAATGACCTGAGGAACAGATGGATATTAATCATGTATCTGCTTGAGTTATGTGCTAATATCTCCTGCCAGGTAATTAGTTATGCATATTAATTAAGTAGAACATGCACTATTAAATATAACGGAATGAAAACCTCCAACAAATGTCGGACCCTAATCATTATACATAGTGAACAAGGCACTCATTTCAGGAGCAACACTAAGCATGATGTCCGATTGTTTGGCGGCATCTTAATGAAATGTGTACACCTCTGCTGCAGTGTGGTCATGCAACTCGCAAGCTTAGCAACCAATGCACATAGACTCACATGCAAACAACAGTGAAATGCATGGACTAACAAACATGACACAGAGTATTGTTTTGTAAAGCTTTACCTTGAAAATTTAGATAGTCCATAACCAAGACTTTTTTTACTTGCTTTGTACCTTTAGATCCCCGGATCAATGGGTGACTTTCAAAAACAGATACTTAGGCAGGAATTCCAATTTTTATGAAAATACAAGAACTTGAGAACTCATAACAGCAGTAACTCTACAATCTAAGTCTAAAGCTCAACGCAAAGCCGAAACTTGGACTTCAAAGTCAGCAGAAACCGCACCTGCAGGGAGCTCAGCCGTACACACCCTGCCTGGGCAAACGGGTTAACACGTTGGAATGACGGCAAGGTAAAGTAACCTGACACCACCTGCCTTTAACCACAGGAACACCCCAGTGGAGAAGTGGAAGGAAACAGCTAAATAGACTTAAAAAATAAAAACAGTCATAACAAAAAGAGAAGCCAAACATAGTACTGCATCAGAGAGAAACTGGTGAGAAAGACAGCAAAATACATAATAACATATATAATCATAGACATTGGTAGCTTTAAAATCCACTGCCTACATCTTATAAAGAATAACAATTTAACTAATTCACCCCACTAGCCAGACACACTATATGACACCACGAGGAATACAATACATATGTGCCAGACAGCCTGTCAGACACAGGGTCCACAACGTTTAAAGGCTAATAGTAAAGCAAGGTCTCTTAAGTGTGACCCATCACAATAAGATCTGTGGAGAATCTGGACCAGCTCTGCATCGTGCTTGCATGGCCACACTTGCCTTTATTATGTGCAGGGCTTTTATTTTTGGGGAGTGGGGATTTGCTGCAGGCTGCCACTTTGTAAACACAGTTATATAATGTTGCAGCCATATGCTTACAACATGAGACCAAATAGCATGTACAGACTAGGTTGTGATGAGTACCCTCCTCTCTGTGTGTCACTGATATGCACATTAGTCTCAAATAGGTTTTATTTTTTTGTGATTAACATTTTTTATTGATTCATATATAAAACAAATAAAAGCAAAAACATATACAAACAGAATCAATACTTAACCACCTCTATTACCTATATATATAATAATCACACACATAGCAACTACACCTCTCTCTCCACTGTCCCTCCCCGAAAGCGCCAGATATTTGCCCCACTTTCCCACAAACAAGTCCAAATTTCCCAATCCTCTAGATACCCCTTCTTCAAAAGCTGCCACCCTCCCCATCTCCGCACACCACTCCAGAAATTATGGCAATCCGTCCGATTCGAATAGGTTTTATTTACTCTCTTCTGTGTAGTCTGACTTTATGATGGCTGTGTAGCATCTGACCATGTGGAAAAAGAGACTTATTCTATAAGTAGAATTTACAAGAGATCAGCATTTTAACAATTCGATGACGATTTAAAGTAATATCTATGCAGTAGATAACGTGTAATTAATAATATTTACCTTTTGCATTTATGGCGCTAATGCGCTAACACACTAAACACGGCCATAATATGCGTCGATTACACTCTGTTATTGTAATTTATGATGACACTGATACTACTGCACAGATAGGTGTATAAAAAAGTACTGATGGTTAAGGTTTTTTTTTTTTTAAATGATGATAAGAGAGACATATCCAGGCCCAGATGGAAACTGCTGACTTTTTTCGCATTTTCTTAGGCAAAATCTGCGGAATTCTGCGGAAGGGATTTAAACACAGCAAAATGTATTAAATGGACCTGAGAGTATTATGGTCTTATTGGTAGCTAAAAGCATCATTCAATTAGCCAAAATAGTTCATAATCAAACATGCAAGGGATGAGGAATGCATAGAACGTTTATGAATGACAGATTTGCAATTCTGCGGAAATCTGCAGTTTTCTGTGGGGTTCTGCGTGTGCAGATTCCATCTGGGCCTGGGCATATCTCACTTTAGGCAGATGTTTGAATGACTTTTGGCTGTGGACGGCACATGAGTGAAGCAGCATATCAAACAACAGAGTGCATGGGCACTTAAAGCTACACTATGCAACTTTTGTCCCTCTAGCGGTTGAAGCATAGAACTGCAAGTTACTTGCGGAGGAACACTGTTTTGGTAATTATTTGAGCTGGGCTTTGCCTCTGTTTTTCTGCGCAGATGAATCTGATGGTTTGAGGAGTACCGGCTTAATCGTTACAGGTGATGAACTTATCTGAGCGAATGTCACTAATGATAACAAAACTCTCCCCCTCCCCTTAAAAAAAAATATAAATAAATAATGAAAGGAAGTAAAAGATGGATATCTGAAAAACATGTCTTATTAGCAGGTAAGCAGCATATTTTCCGCTGTTGTTTTGACTCATTGAAAACAATCGTTTAAAAAAAAAAAATAACATTATAAAAGTTGGGCAACACTGACATTAGACAACAATTGCTAGTCTTATCAGATAAAGTCAAATGGTGGAAACTATTATAACTTAGCTAGCAGGCAAATAGACCATTTAGTATTAACTGGTTTAGAGTTTGCATTGTTACCAGCATAAAGTGAAATCAAGCACTGCAGTACCACAATCCATTATAAAATGCCCCATTTGAGTGGCTAACACTATCTAACGAACAACCACGCTAAGCGAGCTACCTGGCTAACTGTCAGTCCAATAAAATATCTTACCAGTCGAGCAAGAAAAACTCCATCTCTGGGTCGGTTTTAAATCCTTAAAGATCTCCGAGTTGTCGCCACCTCTGAAAAAGCCAAGCTCTTTTGGGTTTGAGGTTTCTTTATTTTGAAAAAGAGGGTTGCCTTTTTGAGTGATCCATGGTCAATGTTGCTCATGTGTTGTGGCTCCAAACTTTCAGCTTCAAACTACCACCACACCTACACAAGCGCTGTAGCTAGACCTTCTTTTCTTTATTTACGGACATGACGTAAATACACACTGACGACTGACAAGTATGCAATTTCCCGCCATCCAAATTTACATAGTGTAGCTTTAAGAGTATTTGAGTAGATTTGATTCCTTTTGTACCCTAAATTATTATTTTTTTATTTTTTAATTGCATGAAATGTTCTTGGAAAATGTCTCTACATGAATGATCGATCTGCAGCAGCTCGCAAATAACTGCACGCCGGTTTGTTCATGTTTACCGATCTTAACTGATTGAACAACGTAACTCGAATTATCTGTTGGCCTCAAAGTAGGAGGAGCTCCAGGTTACATCTACCGATGATGTGGACCAATGCCAGTAAGGTGTTTAGCAGCCAGTATAAAGTTTTTTTGAAAGGTTGTGCTGGTGAGTGGTTACGAACCACCAAAACGAACTCAAAAACACCTTTGTTTTGGTCAGATTTTGTTCTAAATCAGTGGTTCTCAACCAGGGGGTCAAGATTCACTAGGGGACCTCAGCACACTTCCAGGGGGGCCTCAAGATCTCTTAAAATTATTTAAAATATGATAGATTATTATAATTTTTGTATAATTATTATAATTCAACTTACTGAAAATGCTCAAATGTAATAACTCCCTTCAACAGCTTGCTTTTTATGAAGAATACACGTTTGGGGGGGGGGGGGGGGGGGGTGCTCTGTAACAGTAAAAGACCCCTAAAGAGCAGGAGAGTACAAGAATGTGTCCTTCAGTGTCTTGTATTGCTTGCTGTAGGCAAATAACAAAAGACAAATTAATAAAACATCTCTCATTCCGGTGTGTTAAATGTGGCTTCCAAGGCCAAATAAGAGAATCGGTTCATTTGAAAGTTTGTTGTCTGTACTGGACACAAATACCTCACCAGTTCAAGTTCAAACACTTGCCACCAAGTTAATGTATTACATTAAGAGTTCAAATTTTAACGGAAGCCAAATAGACTCTGTCTTATGCACAGACACACTCAAGTAAGAAGCCATAATGTCTCTGATAATGCCAGCTCCCACCTATTTCAATGAGCTATTCTGGCATGGATTAATATGTCACTTCTATTTCTATGTAGACGTAAGAGCCCTTGGGAGGGAGAGGCAGTCCATTTATACACCAGAAGCCTCTGACTAAGGAGAGAAGGAATATGGGGGAGAGCCTGCTGAAACAAATAAACTTACACTGCAACATTCCTGTCATTGCACACATAGACATCAGAGAATGAACTATGCATTGCATTTTACATGCTAAATAACACAAAGAAGTTACAGACATTTATGTCTCTTCAAAGATAATATTTGATATCCTGTCCTCTGTGTCAGTCAAATGTGCCAAAGTGTTCAGAGTTGTATACAGCTAATTTAAAATGTAATATACATATTTAATATACATAAGACAAACTATTCCACTGTTTCATTCAATTGCTATGCTGAATGACAGCAATGCTTTACATTTCTTATGGTAAGGTGACTTCCTGAAAGTGCCCTTCCCTGCACCTGTCCTGAGCACTGCAGGAAGCTCCATAATGTTGCATTAAACAAACATGATGGCGAAGCGTCAGGCCTCAAAGGGCAAAATATGCCGGATCAGTTTGACAGAACTGAAGTTCAGTTCAAAGGTGAATTACATTATTTGCGATTGCTTAATGAAAACAATTTAACTTCTGTTAATGTCCTATTAGAAGCTCTCAATTGTCTGCTCATGCGTTTTGGCATATTTATGGTTTGAATAAGAAACACTTTTCCACGAAATCGTCGCGAGCAAACAGTCTACCCTTGTCGCGCGGCAACAAAACATAACTGACAAAACATTAAGGGGCTACAAGCAATATTCATGACATCTGCTCAACGATTAAGCAGCTTAAATAAGTTGTTTTCATGATTTTCCTGAAACTTTTAAACGCACTACAGTTGAGCGTTTAACTGGAGTCAATAGAAATCCATTGAGAACGAACAGCAACGCTTTCCCTTCCAAAACAAATTTACTGTTGCTAACTTAGTGCAGAATGAAGTCACACTTTCTGGTAGTTTCCATATGAATATGAGTTGAGGTGTTCTTACCCGGCGGCGGCTAAAGCGCTGTTCAGTTCAACCTCTTGTTGTCCTACTCACTCCAAAGAACATTTTAACGTTTAAAAAAGCCAAACAATAGAAAATAAGCCAGTGAATGCTGCGCTTTGGTAGCGTGAAGGGAAAATATCGTTTCGTTTAGTTTCGAATTGGTAGGAAAGGTAAATAAATAGTCAAGAATGTAATAAAAAATGTTTCGGTCTGTTCTGCTTTGCTCCTCCCATTCCAACAGCGGCACCTCAGCCGAGTTTCATTCGCCCTCGAGACGCGGGAATTTAATCCGTCCCGCTCACGCGACCAGCTCGCGCTTATTCCATCTCTTCTGTCAGCGAGACTTTCATAGCTATCCTGCAGATGAACGCTTACTCTGTGGCATAAATAGGCTTTATGTAAGCAGTAAAGTCAGACGCTTCCTCTGCGGTCTTCAGTCCATTAGTTCTTTCCCCCCTCTTTTTTTTCCCCCTCTCACGTTGATCCCTCCCATTTCTGGCACTGTTTCATTCCAGTCCTTCTTTCATTCACGCGAGTGAAACTACAATGGAAGTGAGGCTGTTTCTCTTGGACACAGATCAAGTCTTTCTTATTCAACTCACTTGAGCACACAGTACTGTTCAAAAAAGAGGATGCGCCCCAGTCTGCTTAATTCTACAAAAGCCAGCCAATCGTTGGTCATTGGCAGTGTCCTAATTTGCAAACTAGGATTCTTTCTCATAAAACTAGGCGAGGCTAAGTAGTTCACCTTTCTTAAAGGGATATACAGCAGTATGCCACTGTGATGGAGTGATTATAGCACTCTAAAGAAGCAGGCAAGACACAACAGGCATGCATGGGTGTGTGTGATGAAAGTAAGAGTAGTTTGGGGTATGTGCAATAATCTCACACAATGCTTCTCTTAGAAGGCTAGATCTTACAATGACAAAAGTGCTGAGGGAAATTAAATGATTTTTATTGATCCTTTGAGAAAAAAAAAAGAAAAGAAAAGTGTATTTGCATTAGACTTTGTGACCAGGGGCCGGCTGCACCAGCTATACGTAAGTTATACGGAATTTAGCCTAGTTGTGGCGTAAAAGGGCACTAAGTCACAATTTACTCACTACTAAATATGTGAGTGTTGCAACATTAAACTTAGGTAGAACATAACCCTACGTATAAACCAAATATTTACGGAAGCCTCCGACCAGGATTAACGGATGGAATAAAAAAGCAGACTCATTTAATGACATCAATGAGCTCATGTTTTGTGTGACAGGTTTCAGTCCTTTCGACATATATGATGATGTTTGCAATTACACTCGTTTACATTTACAGGAGAAAACATTATGTAAAAAACTTCAGCATGATTCGACCGATCTAACAGTGCACTTTCCTGTGTGCAGTGTCAAGTTTTAACATATACAATATATATATATTAAAATGAATAAATGTCTATTTTTCCAGCCTGTTGTATAAGTAATTATTTATTTATTGCCCCTTATTCGTTTTAGATACAGTTATTAAATATTGTTATTTACATAAGCTGAATATATCATTAATTAAATCTTATTTTATTACGTATCGTATTTCAATGGGGATATAATTCATTACAGCTGACAGTTACGTGAGCAAACAAGGTTTGAACAAGATCAAACTGAATTTCACGGCTGTTTAACACTTCTGTGTATTTTCAAGGCTCCTTATTGGATCAATACAGGTAAACGACATATTATGCGACTATGCATTACTTTACGGAGAGCTTGCGAACTACTAGTTAAGTCTTGCCTTAAGAACAGGTGGTGCAACCAAATTAAGCAGTGACTTAGTTATAAACTAACTAGTAGTTACTAAGCCCTTAGTGTGAACTTTACATCCTAACTTAAGTGAGACCTTACACACAGCTGGTGCAACCCTACCCTGATCTGCTTGCTTACAGAAAGCTAACATGCATCCATCAGCTTCAGTGTATTCTCACAGTTAATCTCATTCTGTGTCCTCTAGGGAGCACAATTTCTCTAGCAGTAAGAAATATCATGGGTTATATACTGAAAGAGCCACCTACCTTCTGGTCTGTACTGGGCAATGATGGTCACTGTCTGTCCAGCCCTCTTCAGTGCAGCAGCAGCCTGCTCATGGGTGGCATTGCGTAGGTTTACTCCATTCACCTGGGACGATACCATAGCAACAGATAAAACAACATCCTCCACAGGCCACACACTCACACACATCACATGATGTTATGTCAGCTCTAATTCCATTCCTCTTGATATACTGTACTGTATGGTGGGGTCCAAAACACAGAGGCCACTAAAATATATGAAAATTCTATTCTATTCTATACTATTCCATTCTGAATTTTTTTTTAAATGTAATGCATAACAAATTGAGTGAAAAATGACACTGAAAACTGTACATTAATTTCAGAATTTCTTAGCATTTGGTATGTTCCCCTTTCGCTGTATTGACACCACTCATGCTGGCATAAACTCCACAACTTTGTGCAAAACCTGATGATGCATGTTATCCCAGCATAATTTAAAGGTATAGTTCACCCAAAAATGAAATTTCTCTCATCATTTTCTCACCCTCATGCCATCCCATTCTTTCTTCTGCAGAACACAAACAAAGATTTTTAGAAGAATATCTCAGCTCTGTAGGTCCATACAACACAAGTGAATGGTGACCAACATTTGAAGCTTCAAAAATCACATAAAAGCAACATAAAAGTTCCATAAGACTCCAGTGTTTAAATCCATATCATCTGAAGCCATATGATAGGTGTTGGTGAGAAACAGATCAATATTTAAGATCTTTTTTTAAACTATAATTCTCCACTTTCACATTCTGAAGGTGAACGTGGAGATTTATAGTAAAAAAGGAATCAAATATTGATCTGTTTCTCACAGACACCTATCATATCACTTAAGAAGATAAGGATTTAACCACTGGAGTCTTATGGATTACTTTTATGGTGGAGCTTCAAATGTCTGGTCACCATTCACTTGCATTGAATAGACCTACAGAGCTGAAATATTCTTCTAAAATTCTTTGTTTGTGTTCAGCAGAAGAGAGAAAGTCATACACATCTGGAATGGCATGAGGGTGAGTAAATGATGAAAGAATGTTCATTTTTGGGTGAACTATCTCTTTAACAATGTTCCAAAGTGCATATTGTGTGATTCAATGTAAAAAATTAGCTAATTTGATTAGTGACCAAAAAATTGTGCAGAATCTTAAAAATTCTTATTCATATTACTTAACCATAAAGTTTCTTTGATTTACCTTTTCATAATCAAAACACTTTATATCAAGATTTTTATTAGATTTTGCATGTGGTCTCAAACATTTGGACTTCGTTGTATGTATATAAAGTTGTATGTTTAGTATGTTTATATATATTTTAATTAACATTTCTGAATCCAAGAAAATGTGCAGAATCTTAAAAAAAAAAAAAAAAAACTCTTGTAATGTTTTTCAAAATCTTAAAACTTTGTTTATTTCAAGGCTTTAATTAGATTTTGCACTTGTTCACAGACTTTTGGACCCCACTGTATAATGTATTTTAAATGCATTTGTTTAAATTGTATGCTTAGTATGTATTTCTATACAGTATTTATGAGTCTGAGGATACTCTTCCTTCAGTCAACATTCACTATATCAACTTGAGTGTCACGGACAGTTACTGACCGATAGGATGCGGTCTCCTCTCCTCAGCTCTCCGCTCAGGTCGGCTGGCCCACCTGCCAAGATGAAAGACACGAAGATGCCCTCTCCATCCTCCCCGCCTACAATGTTGAAACCCAAACCTGTGGAACCCTTGTGCAGCAGGATCTTCCGCGGCTCCCTGCCAAGCAGAACCACAGTGTCAAGGATTAGGATGGACTGGGATTATCACAGCAGCGATGACAGACAGAAACATTTGTGCAATACAGAGGTATAGTGCATACCAAGGTCAGAAATTAACCAGGGCAAAAATGCTATCGAAATTTACATATTTAAAATATGTTGCTAAAAATGCCCCTGGAATGTGCAATTTTTTTAGTTACCTATTTGACATATTTTACAATATTCTATTCAAGACCCCTCTAATTTATATATATATATATATATATATATATATATATATATATATATTTGTTTTGATTGTTTTTTACACATACTAAAATCATCTCTTAAAACACTTGTGCATTATTTACAGCTACTTTTGTATTTGACTGATAGAATGAGAATGCATTTCAATGAATTGATTAAGCAGAAGTATTTGGCATACAGTATATGGATGGGACACTCATTATCTTTACATGGTTTGAAAAATGCCCAACAAAAATGCAGAAGCAAGGGGTAAATATTGCACCTTAATAATAAAAAAAAAAAAAAAAAAAAGTTAAGTTTTGACATTGGTGTACAGTGTATTGTATAACAGGTGAATAAAAAAGAGGTTTTGAGTTGTGTGAAGTAGCTTTTAGAGTAAATGTATTAAAACACTTTCAAAGAGCTTCATTTCACCTTTAAAAACCTTAATTTATTCTAGACTACAACAAGAAAATGGAGGATTCAGACAATAAAGGAACAAGAATACTTTGTGTTTCAACCTAGCCAGCAGGTAAATTAAGATTTAGTTTTTCCCTCCATCAAAATTTATAGAGGAAAATAGATTAACAGAACCATGAGATAACACAATGTTCTAGTCACAACTAGAGGAGACTGGCAAACTTTAATCCACAACAAAGCTAAACAGCCAGTCTTCCAGATTTCTTCCAGAAATGAGCATGAACACATACACAGACACTTTCTCACTCAGGCATAAAACACACTTTCACACATTGAGCTCATGCCTGCCTCGTGCTTGACCACTGCAGTACTGTTCTAGCTGCCGTGATTCATCTGCAGGCAGAGAGGCATTCCAAACTGCCAAGAGCTGGCACATCAGCCAGACTCAACTACATTCAGGAGCCATCAAAAACCCTGTCCAAATATACTGCAACAGTAGAGCCAGTTCCCAAACATGAAATACACACACACACGATTCCTTGAGACAAAGCTCCCTGCTTTCAGCAGTGCGCTATGCATGTTTCTTGTTAGAATTCTGCCCTGCCGCAGAACTCAGCTTTTCCCATAGAACAGCTTTATGAAAACCACATTTTTATGTGAGCAGACAAATGGTGCTTTTAGGGAATGCTGAGTACAGATATTAAACAAAAATAGTTCACATGACAGAAAAACTAACCATAATGTACATCTCTGTAGAGTGTGCATTTATTTACTGAAGTGTGTGTCCAGAATGCAAGTGCAAATACTGTATGCTGCATATGCAAACAGAATAGTCTTCCGTTCCTCACTCAAACCATACCCTACAACTATTACCTGGAACTCCTGAATCTGGTCATGTGGACGATGCATGTCCTACCTCGTCTCTCCAGATTCGATTTTACCATTGGCATGGAAGACGAGATGTTCACCGTGAACATTGTGCCTGCCACTAGTTACTAGTTAATTTTCTCCCAGGGCTTGGCTATGGAAGAATGTTATTCCAGGACTCTGTATCTCTCTCCAGACCTGTGTTGAAGTGCCGTGTGTGTATATGTGTGCAATCTGTAAGTGTAGGGGGAGTGATGGGATACAGCATCACATTGCCTGTCACACAGTAACCTCTGCAGGAACTGGGTAAGACTTAACTCTTAACCAACCACAAATTATCTTGCTCTTTATTATACATATTATAATTGTATTGATTTTTCCAAGCTCACAGTGATGTTTCTTATTCAATGTTGATGTGCTGCTGAGCGTCTCCTAAATGAAGTGGCCTCTAATCGTGACCTCTCATCTTTTGTGTTAGCTCTGCCTCAACCTCCCATTGCCAGTCCATCACCATCTTAAAGAAATGTTCTGGGTTAAATACAAGTCAAGCTTTATCGACAGCTTCTGTGACAGCATAACTACAGAAAATAATTGTATCTTATCCCACAGTTTGTAAAAACAAACAAAATTGAGGGGAAATTATTACTTTTTCAACAATGGAAATGTTAATACAAATTGAAAATTGAAAAATTTACGTTTATCTTCTCCTTTATTAATCCTTTTATGCAGTGTTTATTATTCTCTCTCTTTATCTCTCACTCTTCTCATAACCTCTGTGGCAAGTGTGCTGCCCCCCACCACACCTTTGTGGCACATGTTGAAGTTTTCTGACCTCCTTGTAGTATGGCCACAAGACTCAGAGTTTACAGGGGTGCAATGCCACTGTGTACTCTGTCTGCTTCTCTTTTTGCTCTAAGTAATTGGCTCTGGTTGGGTGATTAATGGTGGACACAGTGGATACTTCTCTCCGGAAACAAGCGGAGACATAATTCTCCCTGGAAAACTTGGCAGGATCACAGGCTCATGGCTCTCTCTTCCTCTTTCTGGGAGTGCTTTCAAAGCTCAGAGTGAATACCAGCACTCTCTTCCTCAGAACACAGTTCTTCAATCTCATTTGACTTAACGCCAGACGTTCAGATATTTCCAGCCACTTGGAGCAGCTAAGAATAAACCAAAGCGTCAACAGTTTACAATCAGGTGCGTCACTGACTAAAGCCACCAAAAAGTACCCCTATCTTCAATATTTGTCTGTCCCGTCTGTTAAATACACCTTATAAACTAAACCTCATGACAAATCGATGACTTTGCTTATAGTGCTGTTTTACTGCTTTTGTTAAGATATACAGTGCAATGATGTTGTAAAGATTTAGATTCTGAATTAAGAAAATTCACAAAACTCCTAATCACTTCAACTGGAAAACAGAGCCAGCAGTCTGGTTCTGGAAGTAAAAATCCCATACATTTTTTTTCCATAGAGGATTTTATTATAACGATAACATGTATATATATATATATATATATATATATATATATATATATATATATATATATATATATATAAATTTAAAGACAAACCTGCAGTGAGCAAAACATTTTTTTAAAATCGTGTTTAATTGAGGAATTCCTGGTAAAGAACTATACTACCCATGACCACCAATCAGAGAATCATGGAAAACAAATCGAGACAAAAGAGCCCAGCAGTGACTGCCCACTTCTGTGACGCACTACGAAAGACGCAAACAAGTCGGTCTCAATACACTCTCAAACTACTTACAGTATATTTGTATATATTGATTCTATAGTTATAATCAACAATGTTTTTTAATTTGATTACAACATTTACAATGCTTTATGGGATTATGGCTTTATGGAATTCCCTTTTTAAAACTTTGTCTTTATGTCTGATTTTCAAATATTTTTTGCTTTAAATCGAAGTCTGTAATGTTGCGATTCACCTCAGAGCTGGTTGTTTTTGTTCATGGCTTAGAACTCTTTTATGAAGTATGAAATCCCTATGGAAAAAATGAATGGGAAAAAATACTTCCAGAACCAAGACACTTTAAAAAGTGCAAGAAGTGCAGCACTGTTGCAGGGCATGGTTAGTGATAAGTTCATCTGTGGTGTTTCCCTGTACAAATAGTTCTGTCCAGTTCTAATTTTCTTTCCCACAATCCTCAACCTGTGGGTATAAGGCTTGACATTGACCCTGCAAAGTTGTATGTGGTCTTTAATCATGTATATGTGTCACGAAGTGATGTAATGCACTGAATGGAAAAACAATCTTCATGAGTCATGCATGGAAGCCATTTCTGAAAACCATAAGCAAACAGAAGCCACGGTCTCAAATCTTCTGAAATTTGAGATATTGTTTGTGTGTACACATTTATATGTCTGTCTGGGTTTGTGAGTGTGTTTAAATGTGTGTCAGTGAACATACAGTATGTGAACACGAGTGTACGAGCAGATTGTCATTAGCTGGTTAGATTGGCGTGGCTGATTGTGTTCTGCAATCTGAGGGTGAGTGGGAGATCTCCTCTGAACCGCCAGAATGTTTTTCAGTTGGCAGAGAAGCCAGGGGGCTGTCACTGTGTACTAGGTTAGATAGGGGGATCTGAATGTGTCTGTGACCACCGTGCAAGTGTGGGGGAAGCACAGATGGTCAGAGGGCCTATCTGAGTCTCTACTGTGACTCAGTCATACACACACACACACACACACACAAACACACACACACACACACACACACTGGCAGAGTCTAGGACTTAACTGTCGCTGTACACCAACACAAACTATATATGCCAGTGAACAACTTTTATTAGCCTTTGGGGAGACCTCCAGGGTGATTGTGATAATGTTCAGACTTAGTTTGATAGCTTAGTTTGGGCACAGTGAAGTGTAAAGTGGGACAATATAACACTATTTATACACTTTGGTAGGTGTAGCTCGTGTAAGTTTAAATATTATGCCTCATACAGTATGTATGAGTGTGGGTGTGAGTGTATGTTTGGGCTATGTGTCAAAGGGAGTGTGTGTTTGTGTCAGCACAATATGACAGACTGTCTAAGTTTATCTGTGTGTGTGATGGGCATTGGCAGAGCAGACTGTGTGTGTGTTTGTGGCCTGCTTTCCCTCCATTCAAATGAATCATGACTGCTTCAGGAATGTGCGCCACTATTCATTTGTAGTCTGACTGCAGAATCAGCCTTTCACTTCCCAATACATTTATGGTAAGATCAAGCTCTACTGTTTATATTTACATAACTGCAACAGAAGCCAAAACATTCCTGTGTTCTGTAAGTGTGTATTTATGAGTGTTCAGGATAATAAATCCTTACATGTCCGATCTAATCTACTAGCAATGCTATTATACCAAAATATTAAAACTCATGTACACACAAACCTTGGAGCATACTGAACATCAGATGGAGAAAAACAAGCAGTTTTCCATGGTCACAAAGGTAGGAGATGGGAGTGTTGTTACTGTATACACCTACAGTATATGATCAGCACACCCTTCACTGCAAAAAAATCATATTCTTAATTAGTTCATCCTGTTTTACAGTAAAAATATTTTTTACAAATCTTAAAACTAGATATATTTACTTGACAAGCAAAATGGCATAAGATATTAAGTCTTGTTTTTTAAAAAAATCTTCCAATGGGGTAAGAAAAATAAACTTGTTTTCCCTTTGAATTAAGTTTATTTTTCGGCGCACAGTTTTTTCTTGTTTTAAGCATAAATCTAACTAAGTTCAGTTAGATTTATCTAAAAAAAAACGTACAATCGTACGCCATTTTGCTTTCCAAGTAAATAAAACATGTTTTAAGAACATTTAGACATTTTTACTGGAAAACAAGGCAAAAATACAAGTTAAGAAAATTATTTTTTGCAGTGTTGTGGGCACTTGTTTAAAGAAAAGTTTTGCATTTAAACAAAAACCCATATTGTGTAATGCCATCCTACGCTTTGTAGAATGTTATAAGTTATATGTAAAATTCTACTGATGAAAAAAATTGCTTCTAGATTTATTTTTTATTTATTTAGAAAATGTGAGTGGTGCTCACTATACAGTTTTCTGGGTAGTTGCGGTGGTTTCTTACTGGCTCAAGTCAAAAGAGCCAACCCCCAAGTCTCTATGATATTCTGATCCTTAAATATGTCTTGTGACCCTCCTTAAATGCAAGTCTACACCTACATGACTTTTTTCCTGTTTTATGATCAGCCAGGCTTCTTTTTTTTTTTTTTTTTTTTTTTTGCCATCCACAAAATATTTTTTTTATTATTATTGTGAAATTATTTTCGGGACACTTACAGTAAGCATATTTATATGTACTATTCCCATTGTTTTGAAAGATGTTTCTCATTACAGAAACAGACTCTCTTTTTTTTCCTGTATCACAGGAAAAAGATGCTGTTTTACAATAATTTTTTTGTCATCAACAAAAATGAAAGGCAGTGCCAAGAAAGTACTACTATGATGCATAAATACTTCTTAATTTAATTTAAATAATAATTTGTTGTTTTAACATTGCAGTAATAATAACATCATAATGGCCATATTTTTTCTGTTGCGATAATGAGAACTGGGGGTAAAATGTGTGCAACTGTCATGAAAATAATGTAAAAATGTAAAAAAAACAAAAACTTAATGGGCTTAAAAATAAGCTTTATTTTCTATATGCAAAATATAATTTCAATTTTTTTCTTTTGATTTTGAAATATAATAGGACAAGGGCCTTTTCTTGACAGGATTTGTGAGAATCACCCAATAGCACACCTCTCTTTAATAAGTAGCACAAACAGAGTAGGACGAGCTACATGTAAAAGTTTAATAGTAAGGATTAGGGAAAAAAACCCTAACCCTAACTATGAGCAACAGTAGTAGGGATGCTTGCCTTGGCAAACAACACTAATGATAAATAATTAGCTTGGTGTAAACATGTACTACTGTAGAGTGAGTATGCAAGGATTAAACAAAAACAGCACTGACAAACAGTGGTACGTAAAGTGGATGATACCCATACCACAGACAGCCAGTCACAGTACATCACTCAGACTAAGACTGCTTCAGAGAGCACACACAAAACACCAGGAAACTGGGCTGGTAAAGGATGATGCCTTTGGTTTAAACTCACATAATGTCTGTGATTGTATATAGGTACAAAATGGGGAGAACATGGTTAGACTCCAGCATAGTGAAAGAAGGAAGCTCTCATTCATATGTCACTCTTTTGACTTTAAAGGTGGCTAAAAGGTCAAATAGCACAAGCTGAACCCCGACTCAGCCTTGCCTTCCTAACCCTACCCTCACTAGCAATGTGTGCCCACAGCAGTCTCATGAGGAAAATGTTGCTGTAGTGACTTCCATCCTTCACCACCACAACATTGTTCTTGTGACATTCTTACCTGATTTCTGAGGATTCCATCAAAGCCTTAGCAAACTGCAGAAATGCCAAATGTTTGATGATACAAACATGAAAGAGGGTGCACTGTCATGTACTACTTTATAGGTATTTTTTGACATTTATTGATGTCAACCCTTTTGTAATGAATAATTAAATTTCAGTTTGTTCCAAAACGAGTGACATTTAAGGGTGTTTCTTCAACTTTGGTCAATTTCATGTCCCAGGGGTTGATTTTTATTAAGATAAACTGATTTCAACTTTCAACTTTTTTCTTTTTGTTACAGTTGTGTTCAAAAGTGTGCATACCCTTGGAGAATTGGTAATATATGTACCATTTTTAAATAAAACACGAGTGAGCAGGCAAAGCACATTTCTTTTATTTCTTATGGGATTCATCTTCAACTGTAGGTTATAACAGAATGGCACAATCATAAAACAAAACATGGCAACAAAGAAAAAAATGAAATGACCCCTGTTCAAAAGTCTGCATACCCTTAGTTCTTAATACTGTGTATTGCCCCCTTTAGCATCATTGACAGCGTGCAGTCTTTTGTAATAGTTGTCTATGAGGCCCCAAATTCTTGCAGGTGGCATAGCTGCCCATTCGTCTTGGCAAAATGCCTCCAGGTCATGCAAAGTCTTTGGTCGTCTTGCATGAACCACACATTTGAGATCTCCCCAAAGTGGCTCGATGATATTAAGGTCAGGAGACTGTGATGGCCACTCCAGAACCTTCACCTTTTTCTGCTGTAACCACTGGAGGGTCAACTTGGCCTTGTGCTTAGGGTCATTGTCATGCTGGAAAGTCCAAGAGCGTCTCATGCGCAGCTTTCTTACAGAAGAATGCAAATTGTCTGCCAGTAGTTCCTGATAACATGCTGCATTCATCTTGCCATCAATTTTCACAAGATTCCCCGTGCCTTTAGAGCTCACACACCCCCAAAACATCAGTGAACCACCACCATGCTTCACAGTGGGGATGGTATTCTTTTAACTATAGGCCTTGTTGACCCCTCTCCAAACATAGTGCTTATGGTTGTGACCATAAAGCTCTATTTTGGTCTCGTCACTCCAAATTACAGTGTGCCAGCAGCTGTGAGGTGTGTCACGCTGTTGTCTGGCATATTATAACCAAGCTTTTTTGTGGCATTGGCGCAGTAAAGGCTTCTTTCTGGCAACTCAACCATGCAGCTAATTTTTGTTCAAGTATCGTCGTATTGTGCTCCTTGAAACAACCACACTGTCTTAACTGTGGGTTTTTCTTTGTATCCCGAACAATTCTTCTGGCAGTTGTGGCTGAAATCTTTCTTGGTCTACCTGACCTTGGCTTGGGATCAAGAGATCCCCGAATTTTCCACTTCTTAATAAGTGATTGAACAGTACTGACTGGCAATTTCAAGGCTTTGGATATCTTTTTATGTCCTTTTCCATCTTTATAAAGTCCCATTACCTTGTTACGCAGGTCTTTTGACAGTTCTTTTTTGCTCCCCATGGCTCAGTATCTAGCCTGCTCAGTGCATCCACGTGAGAGCTAACAAACTCATTGACTATTTATACACAGACACTAACTGCAATTTAAAAAGCCACAGGTGTGGGAAATTAACCTTTAATTGCCATTTAAACCTGTGTGTGTCACCTTGTGTGTCTGTAACAAGGCCAAACATTCAAGGGTATGTAAACTTTTGATCAGGGCCATTTGGGTGATTTCTGTTATCATTATGATTTAAAAAGGAGCCAAACAACTATGTGATGATAAATGGCTTCATATGATCACTATCCTTAAATAAAAGACAGTTTTTGTGCATGATCAGTCATATTTTCAAAATCAATGCCAAAATTTCACAATTTCTGCCAGGGTATGCAAACTTTTGAGCACAACTGTATATGAATATTAAAACTGGCTTGGAAACTTTGTACCAGGCCTTTTCAAATGTCATTGATTTAACTATTTTAGCCTTGTCCCAGGTCCAGATGTTGAATATTAAAATATGAAAATCAAAAATACAAAAAGTATTACATTTAAAACTACGATAATCTAAACAAAGAGTGAAATAAACATAAACAGGGGGCGTAAATATTTGCACTAAAAACAAATCGATTCGATTAAGATTCTTTAACGATTATGATGCATGTGAAATGTGAAATTTGGTCACGATTCAATCTGATTTGATTAAATTATTCCGGAACAATTCATAAATATTTTCAGAAATATGTAGGAAAAAGATTAAAAGTTTGCTATATACATACAAAAATAAAAGGCTACTAATGTTACATGCATTATAGATCTGATATGAATAAAGGATATCATAATGTGACATAATGACTTGATGCAAACACACAGACAAACAGACGGTGTGTAAATTGTGGAATAAGTGTGATTTATGTGACGTTAACATTTATTGCACCAATAATTACAAATGAAAAATGTCATGTGCAGACAGATAAGGCCCATGTATAAATCACAGAATTAAAAACTATCCATTAGTAGCATATAAAGGCGGCTTTTACTTATAGAGGCCAAATAATTTTCAATGAGAGAGGCGGCAGAATTGAGTTCACGAGAATATTTTATGTTTCTTTATATCATATTTTTGCCGGGCGTCTTTTCCGATCACCTATAATTTTGCCAAATTAAGAAAAAGAGAGAAAATATTTTTAATTGTGTGTATTTAGCATACATAAAATGTTAGCTATGAAGCTAGATATGATTAGCCTCAGCAAGACAAGGGGGTCTGTCTTTTCATTTAAAAAACAACATTTGAGATGTGTTGGGAATTTGCATGACTTTTTTAAAAAGGACAAAAATGAAATAAATCTCCTGTAATACATGCACACACATTTTTAGACATTGTAGAAAATAGTGAGAGTGAAAAATGTTTGCACGACACTTTACTTTCTAGAAGTCCACAGAGCTTGAAGTGCCCGAAATTGAAGAAACACCCTTAAATGTCATTTAAATACAGTACAAGAGCTTTGGTGGTGCAGAATAAAAGTCACTGGAGAGACGTTTCCTAATGAGAGTGTATTGGTTTGCCACCTCCTCCATAGTTTTTACACAGGCACACCGCCACCACACACTGCAGATGGGTTTGCAGCTCAAAGCAGCTTACTTAATTGAGTGATTCTGCTTCGAGGCCTCACTGCAGGTTGTGGCGTGGTGGGGGTAAGGAAGGTGGCAGCTCAAGGGGGTTACTTTCAGGTAAGCTAGGCTAGGCTAGGCTAAGCTAAGCCAGGCAGAGCGAGAAGCTGTGGTTAGTACCTGCCGGTGTACGGGACCAGGCTTTGACACAGAGCAGGTGGGGTGGGGCTGCAGCCCACGTCCCCAGACCCCCTGCTGCATAGATGGGGGGAGGGAGGGCTGGTGTCCACATGAGGTTTGTGGATGTCACTGTAAATGGGCTCGGGCCTATTGGGGGTACAGAAATCACACAGTAAATGGAGCAGCTTCACACACAGAGACAGCAGACACAGAGACATATGAAGACACACGTGCTCACAGAGACAGACGAACATACACATGCAGAAATGTGAGGATGGCAAGAGAGGGCCGAGTCAGCTCTGGAACACAGGCTGACTCACAGGCTCCAGGGAGTCCATGCTCTGTGAGGTGAAACCAATCTCATGTCCACGCAACAGTGGCAATTTGAGAGGGACTGTAACTTAATGACATGTGACCCCATGCCAGAAGTGTCTCTTATTCAAAGTGTTTGCCCTGTTGGCCTTGTAGAGACTTTGTTCACCCAGTCATGTTTCGTTTAAGCAATGTTCACAAACACACCACCACAGGGAGGCATTACACACCTCATAGACATTCTTCAGCCCACACTCGACACCTACTTAAACCATTTTATTTGTTCTATCTTTGCCCAGTTACATCATAAAATGGAGAGCAGTATTGCCAAAAAGACATTAAACAACTAAAGCTGAAGAACTGTGGGAGAGATTGTGGGAAAACAATGTGTACTTCTGATAAAATATATATGAACATGCAAGAGTAGTTTTTTGGTCATTAGTGCATGAGTGTAATTCAAAAGTGTTATCTGAGTGAGTGAAAGGGTTCCCACACCTTTTGACCGATGATTTTCCATTACTTTTCCAGTTGACTTTCCAGTTCCGTGATTGATAGATCATGATTTTTAAGAATTATTTTATAGATTACACTCTAAAAGAGCAATTTCTAGCCCATGATAATATTTTAGAGCCGAACGTACATCGTAAGAAGTGGCAACCTGCAATTGTTACCTTAAGGAGCTATTTCTACTTGATCTAACCCTTAAAATTTGTTTTATTTGTGTAACCTAATAAAGAGGATTTCAAACTGGGGTACGGGGCCACAAAGGGGTGCTAGGGGGACTGCAAAAAATTTCAGGAAAAAAAAATAATTAGAATAATCCTGGTTATTTTATTACAACTATAAAATAACAGCTATAGTAAGAAATATAATTAAATCACCATATAGTTTAATAATATATATAAAAAAAAAATGGGTTGCAATTCACTATTTTCTGTAAAGCTGCTTTGAAACAATATTGTTTTATTGTATACTTTTACAAATGTATTTTTACAGAATTTTTCACAATAAATATTTAAAATAAAACATTGGTTTTGTATTATATATTTTTTTAATTCAATTGAATTGAAAATGTTTATTTTGGGGTTTCTACGTCTAACATTACACCAGCATAAGAAAGATACACTGTCAACTTAATAAGAAGTACACGTTTCCAGATAATAATTTAATCATTATTTTTTAGCTTCAGTACAATGACAATATAAAAGCCAGTTATTTAATTTTGCAAACAAGAAGTCTTTTTTCTCACACTGGGGGTCCCTTGCAAGGCGATTATCAAATTTGGGTGTCCTTGGCATCAAAAATGTGAAAACTCCTGACCTAATGTATTCAGGTTGATTCAGTGGTGTTAAATAATATTTTTTGGTTTGAATAAAACCAGTTATTTTAGATTTACCACATTTTTACCACATGAAATTCATTTAATTTCTTAACATTTATTCAGAAATAGAGATTTTTTTCTAGTTAAACTGAAATAAATATCAACCTAAAATGTATTTCATGTGGTAAAATCAAAAGTTACAAGTTTTATTCAAGTCAAAAATATTATTTAACATCATTGAATCAACCTGCACACATGAGGTTACACCAACAAAACTAATTTTAAGGGTTAGATCAGGTAGAAACTGCTGTTTAAGTTAACAACTGCAGGTTGCCATTTTAACAGTGATTTACTAAAAATATTTCCATGTATTTTCCATGACCTTGTAAGATTTTTGTTTATTTCCTTGACTTAACCAGGCCTGGAAATCACAATTTTAAAATTCTCTGATATTACCAGGTTATTCATGACCGTGGGAACCTTAGGGTGAAGGAGTGAGCGACCGTGACTGTATAGATGGATTAACACGTGAATTCTGACCTGGTGAAGTCCTCCTCCCCTAGCATGTGGCGTGGGATCGGGGAGTATCTTGAGGGGGTGACCTGGGGTGGCTGGTACACTGGTTTAGGCTCCATGCCCCCCATGTAGGCCATACTGGAGTTGTGTCCGATGTGGTTTTCCACCATGGTGGGAAAGGCTGGAGGGAGGCCGAGACCAGTAGAGGGAAAAAAGCCAGATGATTTCACCAGGTAGCCACAGAGAACAAGTTCATCTCTAAAAGTCAGTTGGCAGTGTATGTGTGTGTTTGTGCATGATTCCACACACCATTGTGCAGGTGGATTGTGTGAAAGCCTCCTCTCTCAGTAGGATGTAGGGATTGGAACTGTGATGGGAGCAGCAGAGCAGCGTGTGTGGGTGTCTGAAAACAGTGCCCACTGCTACACCACAGTACTGTTACAAAACTCCACAGAACTCTGGTTTAGCAGCCTCACAGGCACTGCTTGACTATGTTTTATTACAGGGTTATGGATAAAATCAGGTAGGCACATACAGTAAGTTTTATTTGAACTGACTCAACTGTGATGTCTCTTTCACCTTTATCAATGTACTGTAGTAAAAATAGTCCTAAGCTTGAGCTATAAAATGGACAGTTTAAGGAATGGGAAATGTGCATATTTTAAAGGAATATTTCACAATAGTTTCAAAAATGAAAATTCTGTGATTATTTACTCACCAAAAAAAAAAAGTTCCTGTCTTAGTCACCATTCACTTTCATTGTATGGAAGCAAGATTCAATGAAAGTGAATGGTGACTGAGGCTAACAATCTACTTAACACTACTCAAAAGTTTGTGTTCCATGGAAGAAAGTCATATGGGTTTGGAACAACATGAAGATGAGTCAATATTTCATTTTCGGGTGAACTATCCCTTTAAGTAAGTAAGGTCATAGGGTGGATGGAGATCAGCAAAAGAAGGTACGTACTGCTGGAATAGTCTGGTGGGGCATACATGTCGTTGACATGGACTGGTCCTGGCTTGGCCACTTTCAGATAGACCATGTCTGAAGTGTTCTTCAGGGCGGCCACTGCCTCCTCATGACGCACATCCTGAAGTATAATGTTATTCACCTGCGAAGGCAGACACACGCATGTTACATCAGCTGGTCTCTGAAGCGTGACTCAGAGCGTTCAGCACATTTGAAGATGTGGGAAGGAAGCGACTGTGGAGCAGAGGCCGTGTGGACCCACACTCTGTGAGAACTTTCCATTCTCCTGGTCTCAGCCGTCCGGTCACAAAAGGAAGGACAATAGGGAGAGGAAGCTGCGAAGGCACAGTGTGTTTTCCTTTGTAAGCTTTAATTGTAGATGGACACATCATAACTTTACACACTACAAAAAGCAGCAGTGCAGCTGGTGATCGCAGACTGGAAAGAGAAACATTTCATCTAAAATTGACAGATTCTAATAACCAGAAACTGTCCAACAAAGCAAGCTTTCTGATTGATTCAAGCGTGTGAACATTTTCAATCAGAAATCACGATTTATCAATAAATTCACTGTTACATCCAGTCTACTCTGCGAGTGAAACAAAAGCAATAGAACCCATTATAATCAATGATGCTGTCCACACTGGAAGCGTCCGTTGCGGGGCGTCACGCTCTAAACGGGTGTCCCATTCCATTTTGTGCTGCACACGCTGGCGCTACCACTGCTAACAACTCAAATAAACGGTTAGAATGTTCGTGTTGTAGGGGACATTTGGACTGTGTCCAGTGTAGACAGCCTCAAACCGTTGCGTTGCATCGCGTCAACGGACGTGCCCCGTGTAGGCAGAGTGTTAGATTTTTTTGTGGATTTAGGATCAAATTAGAACCAACTCAAACTGCACATCCATACAATAGTGTTTTTTTAGAATCTTGGTTGCCTTAGAAACATAAATACAGTATATAGTATTATTAGAAATTTAAAAAAACTATGTGTAAGTCTTTCTTACTCCAGAGTAACAAAAATGATGTGCCTTATAGCTCAAACTGTGATAAAAATGCAGCCAATCACATGTAGTCACTACCATATTAAAGCTGTTAATTGTGTTTCAACTTTTTGAGCATGGCACACATACTGTAACTTGAATATCTTGCTGTGTGTGTTCTCAGGTGAGAGCAAATCTTTAGATAGCACAAGAATATGTTTGCAGATAATAATGAATGGCTGTACAGGAGAGGTTGTGTGGAAAAGGCACACTTTACATGTCTTCTGTTACGGCAGTCATGACTGATGTCTAGCTATTTAATTATGACATTTATGACCATTTCCCAGCCTGCTCAGTTGCTTTGCACTTACAGTACGGCTCTATTTATCACAGCTGTGTCCTTGTTTGAGTTTGTGCTCAACTTCATATCAATTATACTGTGGCCCATAAACCTTCATGCATGAGATCTACTGTCTATAATATGACACAGTAGACAACAACAGCATCTGTGCTCTGAGAGCTAGCTAATGCTGTAAAGATACAACATTTTGAAATACATACAACCAGGTTGCCATTGTGTGTGTATATATAGTTTATCATACAAGTGCATGTGTTCAAGTGAAATCTTACAGCCAGTAGACGATCGCCTGTCTGCAGACGTCCATCTTTCTGTGCTGCCCCACCCTCAATGATCTTTGTGATGTAGATACTGTTGTCGCCTGGGATGTGCTGGTTGCCTATACCTCCAGCAATACTGAAGCCAAGGCCTTGAGAGAAGAGTGAAAGAGGGGTAGATGAATGGAAGGACAAGGATGAGTTGAATTTCATCCAGGAAGTCAGATCTTATGAGATTAAAGTCAACATGTACAGCCCATTTTACTTCAGCAATGTGACATATTTCCAAATGAAACATAATATTCAATGAAAAAAATGTAGAGTAGGGCTTTGAGCCATCAGGAATTATTTTGATCCTGAAAAATTGGTGTTCCATAACAGAATGGTGCCAGACCTCAATGTGATTTTGCTAAAACATTGTCTAAATATTTTTTGGTTATGGACCCTTTTCACATTTCCGGGCTTGGAACATGGAAGTGAACTATAGTGGGGTAAACTTCTATATTGGTGAATGTGAGACCATGGCCAATATTATTTTTGGTTTCCAACATCAAAAGAAAAGAAAAAAAAAAACACTATTACTTTTTCACGACTATCAAAAGAAAAAATAAACAGAGAGACATGGATTATAGTTTTAGAAGAGAGAAAGATGCCAAACTTACTGTGACTCCCTCAGCAGCTGTATTTAATACCCTATTCCAGCAGTATTGACTATTACAAAATGAATACTAGGGTACTATTACACAAAGAAATCTGTTATAAATGTACACTACATAATATATATATATAAAATTGCTAGATTTACACAGCTAAATAAGGCGAAATGTGTCAAAAGAGTCAGTGAAAAGGATCCACTGGTTAGCATTAACATTATCCAATACCTTGCACAGCTTAGGTGATTTAGAGATAGACACACACAGTTTTAAGTACAAAATTTTGATCAAACATTTCAAAGATAAACGTTTCTTTTCTACAGAATAACTATTAAGTTATGTATCCGTACGACTCCAGTGGTTAAATCCATGTCTTCATATGCAATATTAAAGGCGTGGGTGAGAAACAGATCAATATAAAAACATTATAAAAATCTTTTTTTTTTATTTTATACTATAAATCTCCTTTTTCACTTTCACTTCCACATTCTTCTTTTGTTTTTTGCCGATTCGCATTCTTCATGCATATCGCCACCTACTGGTCAGAGCTGGTCAAAGGTGGAGATTTACAGTAAAAAAGGACTTAAATATTGTCCTGTTTCTCACCCACACCTATCATATCATTTCTGAAGACATGGATTTAACCACTGGAGTCATATGGATTAATTTTTTGCTGTCTTTATGTGCTTTTTGGAGCTTCAAAATTCTGGCCACCATTCACTTACATTGTATGGACCTACAGAGCTGAGTTATTCTTCTAAAAATCTTCATTTGTGTTTTGAAGAAAAAAGAAAGTAATACACATCTGGGATGGCATGAGGGTGAGTAAATAATGAGAGAATTTTCATTTTTGGGTGAACCATTCCTGTAAGATACTACTGTTTCAACCAATTTCAACAACTTTAAAAGGATCCATAGTATAAAAGTATTCTCCAAAAAGGTGTGTCTGGTTTGTCTAACCTTTAGGCCCTTTGAGTAGGTTGACCTCCAAAATGGTCTCAGGAGGAGCCTGTCTTCTGCGTACCAGCAACCTGACCACTGGGCCGGCCTCTTTGAGAGCCTCTACTGCCTTGCTGTGCACTACCTCTGATACATCAACATCATTCACTCGCAGAACGCAGTCATTTACCCTGAAACACAAGAAGAGCAGAGATCAGACACAACTTATCTCACTCAAGAGAACAAAGATGATCCACAGACTGTGGAACAGTGATAAAGTCAAAATTAACATTGTAATGAATTCTGTGAAATCACTGGACATACAGACAGTGTAACACAAAGGCATACTTACAGTAGATTATGAAAGACTTGATGTGGGACACTTACCCTAGTCTGCCATCCATGGCAGCAGCACCTCCAGGGATGATTTTGGTGATGAAGATTCCTGGATCATCAGGAATGTGTGGATTGTCCACACCTCCAGCTATACTGAAGCCAAGGCCAGAGTTGCCCTATCAATGACATATATTATTAGAATATCATGAGGATATGCACTTACAGGACTGTTGCTTTATTCTGTTGCTTGACGTTGGCTTTTCGGAAAGCATCTGACTTTCAATACTCTGTCAATCTATATGAAATCTACTCCATCTAGACATGCGACAGCACAGGGCCTACTTGAAATAAATGTATGCTGGTAAAAATAGAAATTTGCAATGTGTATTTCAAGAACCCAAAAACGTTGTCTGCTTCTGCCCCCTATTTCCCATCACATTTTACCCTGCTGTTCCTAGTGTCAAATACCTGAGACAGGCCAGTCTGTCTGACAGTCACATCTAGAAAGTCAGTCCTCAAAGCAGACAGATGAGAAAGGACTTCACTTTATTATTTTCTATAATTAATGAGCGGCGGTCGCAGCAAATTAGAACAGAGTGGAGCTAAGATGTCCCAGTGAGCCCTTCCCACTCCAGAGCCACTGTGAGAGCTCCCACTAAAAAAACCTTACACACCCACGGACCTTTTAAAGTGTGATCTTAACATAGTTTATTTAGGCTTCAGTGTGCAGAAATGGCACTTAGAGAACAGCCCTGCAATTATGCTGAAAGCTTAGCGATGCGCCCAAATCCAGCATCTACTGCTGTTTTAATGAATGGCCTATGCAGTCAAATATAGATTAATTTGCATAAACAAACTTTAAGTTTGAAAAGAACTGGCACAGAAAAAGCTTTATATGATATGCCATGCAGTTGGCTAAGTTATTCTCTTCTTGAGAACATTAAAACAGGAAGTTTGGGTGGAACATATCAAAGTGCTTGTCCCTTTTTTAAATAGCTAACATAGCCTAAAATAAAATTTACAGCTATGAACCATGATTTGCTGCTTGCAAGTCTGTTGCAAGTGCATGTTATTAGGGAAAGGGGATGTTTTTATTCTAGAGAGCATTTGATTGGACACAAATAATTGTAGTGCAAGATGAGACATTAATTCAAATAAATTTGGTCTATTTTGCCAGAACAGAAAGACTGTATATTTTAAAGGAATAGTTCACCCAAAATTTTAAATTCTCTCATTATTTACACATGTATGACTTTCTTTCTTCTCCAGAACACAAATTAAAATTTTTAGAAGAATATTTCAGCTTTGTTGGTCCTCACAATGAAATAGAATGGGTGCCAAAATTGTGACGCTCCAAAAATCACATAAAGGCAGCATAAAAGTAATCAGTATGACTCCAGTGGTTAAATCCATGTTTTCAGACACGATATGATAGGTGTGTTTGAGAAACAGATCAATATTTTGGTCCATTTCTGCGTGAAAAATGTGAAAGGGGGGCCTGGGTAGCTCAGTGGTAAAAGACGCTGGCTACCACCCCTGGAGCTCACTAGCTCGCTAGTTTGAATCCCAGGGCATGCTAAGTGACTCCAGCCAGGTCTCCTAAGCATCTAAATTGGCCCGGTTGCTATGGAGGGTAGAGTCACATGGGGTAACCTCCTCATGGTCACTATAATATGGTTAATTCTCGGTGGGGCATGTGGTGAGTTGAGCGTGGATGGCATGAAGCCTCCACTCCATGGCGACGCGCTCAACAAGCCACGTGATAAGATGCGTGGGTTGATGGTCTCAGACACAGAGGCAGCTGGGATTCGTCCTTCGCCACCCGAAAGTTAAAGTGGAGACTGACTGAGCATGGTGGAGAATTTATAGTAAAAATTTACTTAAATATTGATCTGTTTCTCATCTTTTGGATTACTTTTATGCTGACTTGTGTGATATTTGTAGCTTCAAAATTTTGGCACACATTCACGTGCATTGTCTGGACCTACAGAGCTGAGAAATTCTCCTAAAACTCTTCATTTGTGTTCTGCTGAAGAAAGAAAGTCAAATGATGAGAGAATTTTCCTTTTTTGGTGAACTATTCCTTTACACAAGTGTTCTGTATATCTATGTCATGGTCCTGTCACTCTGTCAGTCTGGGTTTTGGTCTGACGGGACCGTGGCATTATCCGCCCATGTCTGTCTTTGTGTGAGCGCGCGGTTTCGGTTATATTCCCTGCCTTGCGCTCTTCTGTCTGTTGTGTTTCATGTCTGGAGTATGGTGTCTGGGTCCTGACATCCTGTCTAGTTCGGTTCCGATTTGTGTACTCCTTGTCTGTCTGTTATTGACGTGGGTGCATCGCACCTGTGTCATCTTGGCTGCATGCACTCGCGTCAATAATCTATGTCGGTCTATGTGCGCTCATGCCAATCGGATGTTTTGCCTTATTGTGAAAACATGTGGCTTTGTTATAGTTTCTGTATTGCCACACGCTTCTCTGTCTTACATCACACCCCACCTCCTTGTTTGCTCATTATTGTGTCATTGGTAACACCTGCCCTTTATTAACCCACTTGATTTCTCTCCATATTTTAGTCTCCTCATGTTTGTTGTCCAGTGCCAGTTCATCTTGTAATCTAGTCGGTCCTGTATGCTCCTTCGAGTGTTCTTGTCGATCCTGTTCCCCTACATGGTTTGGTCCGGTCGGTCCTGGTTCCTTCTGCCCCAGCTTGAATAACCCCTTTGTCCCCTTTGGGGTTGTTTATATTTTCCCCCTCGTGGGAGTTTGCTTTGTTAATAAAGTGTTTTTGGTTTTGAATGCATTTGGGTCCTCATCTCTGCATAACCCTGACATCCTGGTGAAAGTTCATTTTGTCAACTTTTAGGAGTATTCTAGCCATTACATGTCCTCAAAGCTTACATATATGGACCAAAAGACAAAAAAATCTAGTTTTGAGTTCTTGAAGTCTTTAATGAATCATTTGTAAAGTCACTGCTGTCTTCACAACATGGCCTAGTAAACACACTAAATGATGTTGCCAAATGTTCAATTCCAGGCATTAGATCAACATTTACTGCCATCTAGTGGCCAGGTCCTTACGGGTAGCATTGTTGGAGTAGGATATTTGCAACTTATACAAGATGGGAAAAATAAAACAATAATAAAAGTATTTGAATGATAGTTACCCTCTCCAAAATGATTTCTTCATATTTATACATGCCATCACTCCCATTCACCTGTAATAGATGAAAGAAAAATTGTATAACATAGCCTCATAAACTGAGTCATAAGGCTTGATTTAATGCCAAAAAAGGTCATTAATAATGTAAAATCAGTAAAACTATAAAATTGAGAGAATGATAAACACAAAGACTTGTTATTATTTTTAATAATAATTTAACTACACAATAATCACTGAACCTCGACAGTCTGCATCTGCTATAATTTAATCTGATGCATATTTTCACTGTTGGGATAATTCCACACGGCAGGCATTTAGGCAGGAAGGCGCTACAGGAGGTGCTGAGAGCATGAAGTGGATACTTACATAAGGGCCTGCATCCAGTGAGTCTGCATTCACAATGATGGGGGGAGGGTTTGCCTGTGAGATGAAGAGATGCACATTACCTCAGTGTGTGAGGCCGCACACATACATCCACGCACACACGCTGTCATGAGGAGACAGTAAATGCATGCCATGGGAATAGTGAGTCTCAACTGAGCATGGTACATCATCAGCATGGTGTGGCACTTCAGGGAGGAAAGTGAGGACAGGACTGAAGGTGTGAAGATTACAGACGGCCTGTGATCTCTCATTTAAGAGAACTGCACGTAGAGCCGATGGGATACAGCACTACATGTGTTATTCCCCTCTGGCGAGTTTAATTTTCCATATTTTTTAGAAAGCATTTGAGTGCTACTGTATAATAGATGGAATGTAGAATGTATAAATTCAGATTTTCTAATTCAGTGGTTCTTGACTGGTTGGTTGCAAAAATGGGTCGCAGGTCTGTTCTGATCTCTGTTCTGAAACAATGCTAAATGTAAATAATGATTATAATACTAACTAACTGCCATTGACTGAATAATTGTGCATAGTATGATTGGATAGCAGAATACATAGGCTTATCAACTTTTAAAAGGAAGGCGAAAACGCTCGTCATATCTTTTGTTGTTGACATCAAATCAAATCAAATGGTATTTTGGCACAAATTCAAAGTTAGATAAATTGCAGATGCGAACAAGGACAAGTTGCGTCACATGCCCTCATCCTCCATGAAAATGAACAAATCTATGGACAATAAAAGAAAGTTAGAATACAGATTTAATTAGGATAAACAGTTTAGTTTGTGCCGACCACAATGTGTTGTGTGCAGTGAGTTATTAGCTTAACAGACATGATAAATCATAATAATAAATTTTAGTGTATGATTTTAAAGAAAATATTTTTAACTATTGTACAATAGACAAGTTAGGTATTGTGTTGGATTTCCACATAATGTTCACATCAAATCATTGTCAAACCCAGCTCTAATTTTTGTAAGTTTCCATTGAGCAGCCCATGCTCACAACACAACACATGAGAATGAGAACTGTGGCAGTGGACCAACTGACATTCATGGCCTTTTACATGCACACATTGTTATGTTTGTGAGTATAGATGCGATTGATCTGTTGTGAGGTGATGCTGACAGGGCCGCTGACTGACCAGTAGAGAGGAGATGGTCACTACCTCTCCACCCCATCACAGTTTTGTACTTATATAGTGAATCACAAAATTATCACTCCAATTGATACTCAGTCCAACAGACCTCTTATAATCAGGGCAAACACATACAGTTTACTCATGTTTTTTGTATGTGCGTGTGTGTGTGTGTGAAAACTATTGGATCTAACAAATATTTTCTTTATTTTATGGTTAATAAGTTTATCAATAACAACACACCAATATTTGCTCGCAAAATTGTGTGATAGCTTCATTTTGTCTATATATTTTTTTTAATTTTTATTAAATGTAAATTGCTGGGAAATAAAAGCAGACGATTCAGGGTTTTTAAACTGTATTTTAGATTTTATTTTAATTTTTTTGTATTTACCCACATTTCGATAACAGGGTTGCAACAATTGCATACAGTACCTCAAATAAAATGAATAAAAAATAAAGCAGTTTATATAATATTTAATAAACATTTTATTAAGGTTAAGCATCTTATTAAGATGTTTTCTTCAATAAATGGTCTGAATGTTTTTCTTTTGAATCGCTCGTGTAACACAAAATAAAGGGTCAAAAGCGAGGGATATCAATCTTACAATTTGTCTTAAATCCTCTATTATGTTGCAGTCCCTCAAAAAGTTATAAAGTCCTTGGTAATTTATATGGTTTTATGTAACATTTAAGGCTTTTATGTCTTTGATCTGAATAGCTCACTATCACATTAGCAAGGGTCTGACTGTTGTTCTTACAATTTAACTTAAGTTTTATGTTGCAGTAGTTTACTCGACAAAGCAAATAATTACTTGATTTGGTGCTTGAAGTATTTTAAATTTGGTCCTTGGTTGTAAATCTTGACTCTTGGATGGAAGCTACGGTGCATGGTACGTTCAGAAAAATCTAAACACTTTGGCTAATAGGTTGATGTAATTGGTAAGTGACACATGTCTACTTCGAAAAATAATGCAAAAAATACTTTTAGTTTCAGGCCTTCTTTTGCACACTATTCTTGGAAAGCGCCAATACAGTACACATTTTAAGATCAGTCTGACTAGTAAATTTATATTGCGTGCATTGACGCTTTTGAGCCATCTGAATTTTGAACCTGCGAAAGTATAACTGCTGCAGCTAGGTTCACATTATATAACATTCAACTATAGTGCACAGATATTCACCCCTGTCATAGTCCCTCTTGTTGTCAAAGCAGATGTTGCTGATATTGTTGCAGCCCCTGAATTATTTCTGTGCCTCACTTAGCCAGTAAAGACTTGAAAAGACCATTTGAGTTACAAGAGCATATTCTAAAAACGTTTCCTACGTCACCATCTCTAGTTTCACCTGACACTTTCTTCTTCCTGACAGGTCTTCACAGGTGCGGGAGCCACTCAGGAACAGCTAGCTTTCCACAAAATTTGAAATTTTAAAGAATGTTCACACCTTGCTTTTCCATACAATAAAAGTGAAGGGAGACTGATATTATCAAGCTCCAAAAGGGAAATAAAAACACTATAATTATGTCATTGTAAATCCATATAACTCGTGCTCTTTATTCCAAGTCTTCTGAAACCATACAATAGCTTTCTGAGAGGATAAGACTGAAATTGTTATGAAATTGTTATGTTATGAAGCACATCTGGTCTTTAATCAACCAAATTGAGCGCATGTTACACCACTCCTTGTCTCTCTTCACTGGCTGCCGGTTGATGCACGTATCAAGTTCAAGGCTCTGATGCTGGCATACAGAACAGTCACTGGGTCTGCTCCAGCATACCTAAAATCATTTGTGCAAAGCTACGTGCCCACTAGAAGCCTGCGGTCGGCTAAGGAACGTCGCCTTGTTGCACCAACACAAAGAGGCACCAAAACACTTTCCTGGACTTTCGGCTTCATCATACCACATTGGTGGAATGACCTTCCCAGCTCCATCCGTGAAGCTGACTCACTTTCTGTCTTCAAAAAAAAAAAGGCTAAAAACACATCTTTTCCATGAGCACTTAACCAGTCACTAAAATAAAATAAAAAAATAATAATCTGTTTTGATTACTATTATGATGCTAGTGAAACTTTGTAATATGGCACTTTTCGTACCATTGTCTCAAGATGATTCGCTTATGTTCTCCTCTTTTGTAAGTCGCTTTGGATAACTGCGTCTGCCAAATGAATAAATGTAAATGTAAATGTAAGTTTGTTGTTAAGTTGTTATTAATACTCGCCAATGAGGTTGTTTTGCAGTGAAAATCTTCCCCTCTGGTGCAATTCTCACTATAATTGTCATTCTCATTTTTGCATATTCAAACTGGCATGATGCTACATTTGGCTATGACATAGGTAAAGGCGGGTTCACACATCCTTCGTGAGCGGGGCGTGAGCGAGGCGCAAAGAAACAGCATTGCCTCTGTGCAGAAAATCAAGGGGTCCTACGGCAATTTTATTTCTTTAATAAGGTCATAATAAGCTGAGGTTATTGCTGCTTCAAGTGCAACAGCTGGCAGTTACGTGCACTTCATCTTTATCAGCACATTTGGTTGTGATTGATTAATGTTGTGCAGTAGCGGTTTTAACCACCACGCAAACCACGCAACTGCGTGGGGCCCCGGACTTCGGGGGAGCCCCGCCCAGGTAGGAAAGCCCTGCAAAAACCGCTTGAGGGGTGACATGATGTTCTGGGTACACTTGTGAATATGCTGTTGTCAGCGCTCTTAGAACGGATCACGTTAGATGTCTGCCGGGTTCAGGTCAGTTTTTCAAGTAGGACTTTGGGTTTGGGTTTGTAATTTATGAAAAAATATACAGGACTTCTGAACTTGTTTCGCCCATGAGTTAAGGGCCGCGTTTTTGCATGCGTCTGCTATGTTTTTCCATTGTTTTCCTATGTAAACGCGCTGGATGAACGTCATTGACTGCTGCACCGCGTCTCACTGTTTCTTCGGTGTCTCATGCAGGACCGGCACATTTTTAGACATTGTGTCAAGCTAAAAAGAACTTCAGGTCTCAAAAACACATGTCGACACCTGTGTTCTGTTTCATTCGTTGTGCTGTGCCTACAATGTTTTTAGCGCAGGTGTCACACATATTTAATGTTCTGAACAAGTTCAGGTTGCAAAGAGGTGACTGTTACAATGTTCAACATTATTCCAGATTATTCTGCACCAAGCAAAGTTTCAGCATTTGATAAACGGCAATGTTTTTTTCTCCTTCTGCTCTAATGTGCTGGCCGCCATGCCTTGTATGTTTACTGTTACTGTTACAAATGTTGCCTATGATGCTTACATAAAATACAGCCTTTTGCAACATGATGAACAATACACTGCAGCATTAGAATAAGCTCTAGGTGAAAGTAAATAAGACAGAAATATATCACTATTGTATACAACAAATCCTCAAAGTAATAATAATAATAATGCTGTATCATACTGTATTATAATGAAAAACTGGACAACAGTGAATAATTGTTGGGTTATAATAATAATAAATAACAACTGAATTCCAAAATGATAGTGAGTGAAGTTGTAGGTTTTGCACACACTGTTCATTAAAAAGTGTTTTGTAGAAATACATCTAGGTAAATATTGCTTTTTTTAATCACTGTATTGTCAAAAGAAAAAAAAATGGAAAACATGCAGTAATTATCTTGAAGTAGAGTTTTATTTCTTTAAATATTTTGAATGTACTTGGCTACAACGGCTGTTAGGATGAATTTAAAATTATGATTTAAAATCAGTTTTATGTAATTTTTTCTAAATGGGGCCCCGGGTTGGTCGGTTGCTTGGGGCCTCAGAAATCGTAAACCCGCCCCTGATGTTGTGTCTAAACTGTACACCTACATACACAGAATGGCAAAAGGTCCAGCAGTTTATTAATTCTTTCCTTTATTGAGTTAACGTGCATGCAGACATATAAATTGTAGTGTACTATAGGTTCGGTTTGAATAATTTTGATTTGCTTTTGTGTCTTTTCCATAAGCTCCTGATTATTTTAGTGTTGTACTGTACCCAGAGCCACTGAGCTCAGCATGAGCCGCACAGCAAAAATAAGCTCAATGCTGAAACTATCTGCTCACTGCCACGTCTGGGACACTTCTGGGACGTATCACCTCGTGACTCATGCTTGCAGTGGGATCGGTGTAATCTGTTAATATGGGCGCCGAAACGAAAACACGCCGCTCACGCCCCGCTCACGCCCCACTCACGCCCCACTCACGCTCCGCTCACTGAGAATAGAGACTAGGACAATAATCAAGATTTCTCTGTTTGTGTTTCACAAAAAAAATGAAAGTTTATGGGTTTGGAATGACATGAGGGTGAGTAAATAATGACAATTTTTGGGTTAACTCAATGGCATAACTACAGGCAGTGCAGGGTGGGCAGCCGCACTAAGGCCTGGCCAATAAAAACGATTTAGCTTGTATCACAAGCATGACCAGAGAACAAAATTATAATAATAATAATAAAAAGAAATAACTCACTTTATCTTCTGTATTTTGGTTCCAGTCAAACATCATTTTAATATTTTTTACAAAAAGCACTCTGTGTCAAAGTGTGACAAAATGTAAGAACATCTCGGACAATGAACTGCCCTACTCATGTGCTGCTTCGATTGACACATTTGAGCACAGAGAAGCCATAGAAATGGCTACACCACATTGTAAAATCAGTGCCAACTTCTCTTATCTACTAAAATACTCTTCTGAAAATTTTGAGGAAACACGTGGGATTAATGGGAAAAATCTGAGAAGCAGGAGACTGAACTGTACTGTTCAGTACAGAAAAATCAGTACAAAAATCTCTTCTGAAAATTTTGAGGAAACACGTGGGATTAATGGGAAAAATCTGAGAAGCAGGAGACTGAACTGTACTGGTTCAGTCTCCTGCTTCTCAGATTTTTCCCATTAATCCAACGTGTTTCCTCAAAATTTTCAGAAGAGATCTTAACACTGTCTAAAACTGTGCTTAGACTGGCCAAAGTCTGCAATCGCAAGTCAGACATTTCAGACATGTACTCAAAGACCCCATTTACTCCTGGTATTAAGATGCGTCTCGGCGATCCGAGCTCATGTGGTCAGGTGAGACACATAGCTGTTTACACCTGGTCATTTAAATGCGTCTCCTGTGAACACTTGTGATCGGATTTGGAGGGGAGGGGCTCTGATTCATGACGACATAAATCAATCATTATGTTAGTGTGTTACTGCATGATAATAAACCACAACAAAGTCAGAAAAGACAAAGAAAGCGCAGAAAAAAATGGCACGCTATTTCTCCCAGATGCAGCTGAAATTTAATCTAAGCACAAAAGCAACATTTTGAGCAGAATTCTCCCATTATATTAGTGGATTACCTGTATTAACCTGAGCTGCAGATGTTTGTGCTTCTCAGAAGTGTCCGTGCATGTTGATATCAGACACACTGAAGAAAATCTGTGAAGTTCTCATGCTTGTGTATATACCTGCTTTTTTAAATTTTCCAAACAGACGGTAAATTTCCTTTTAAAGTCGCTCGTAACCGGCAAAATGTAAACTCTCGTTTCTGTGACAAGTGAGTGGTGGCGCTTCGCTGCGGCCGGGACGCATTCAGGATGGATTAGCGTTTACACATTAAATGTGATGCGGTCAAATACGTTTTTGACCACATTCATATGTGGTTTTTGTGATCCGATCACAAAACGTTTTAGACCCCAATCTGTATGTAGCACTGACCACATGCGATCCGATCACCAAAAATACATCTTAATACCAGGTGTAAACGGGGTCAAACATTTCTCGTCAAATTCTTCCAAAACCAAATTATCTGCGCTATACTTTCCATATTAATTTATATTTATAATTTATAGCCCTTTACTCATAATACATGTCAATAATTGTTAATATATGCCAAATATTGCTCAATATATGTCAACATCTGAGACAAATTAACTTAAATGAAAAATATCTGAGATCTCCAATAAGTCTTGTGAGCAAACTTTGTCCTCTGGGCTGCCATACAGTACTATTAACTCTCCAGTATAATAATTAATTATGAAATGTGTTGCTGTAATAACCCAACAGACTTCCACTATCAGGACCTTAAACCCATCAGTAAAGCCATCCTCATGGACTAGAGGATATGGGCAGTAATCTCTGTCTTTATCACACAAAACATGCAAATAAGATAAAGGAGCCTGATAATCTCAGAGACAGTAATCTGGGATGGTGCTGCTGTCTTGGAATGGAGCTGGTGGGTGTATATATGTGCAACAGTATCACTGAGCTCTACGACAGCGATACGTGACCTGGAGTGTCCGTGTCCTGGAGAGAGGCTTACACCATCACTGCTCAACCATAACTCTCTATCCCAGATTAAAAACCGGAGGGATGACAGAGAGGTGAGATGGTGGAGTCACACAGGGGCGTCACTAGCCCTGGGCTTTCAGGGATAAAATCTTAAATGTTTTTTTTTTTTTTTTCCAGCCTTGAATCTTTTTTTCACCCTATCACTAATGCTGCCCAAACACTTTCATCTTTATGCATTGAGATATGCAAAGTTTTAAGGTCCGAGGAAAATTCTGAATTCAGTCATTTATATTTTAACAAAGACATTTGGATAGAGATTATGTATTTATATACATATAATGAAAGTCAATGGGGTCCAGCACTTTCAAGGTCCAAAAAGACATAAATCCTTATGCTTAATGCATGCGCAGAGCGCTGTACACAAGCTCTGTGTATGTACGAGATGATCTGTGCACAGGCTCTGTGCATGCATCAAGCACCATGAAATACAATAAAGGTTCAAATCATGATCGTCAAGGAGACCGCAGATGGCAAGATTTATAGTGAAAAAAGAGTTACATTTTGGTCTGTTTCTCACCCAAAACCGATCGTATCGCTTCAAAAGACATGGATATAGACCCCTCAAATTAGTGAATTACCTTTATGCTGCCTTTATGTCTTTTTTGTAGCTTGGAAGTGTTGGTCCTCACATATTTGCATTGTTATATATATCACCAACAAAATATCTTTTTGTTTCACAGAAGAAAGTCATAAAAGTCTGAGATGGCATTATGGTGAGTAAATGACGAGAGAATGATAATTTTGGGGGGAACTACTCCTTTAACGGCCTCGCCCCACAGGATGCTAAATTGGAATCTGAATTAGAATAATAGAAAGAGGAATTTCCTGAATTGCAATTCAAAGAAATTACACAATAACATGAAAGTTTTGGGACGGTGATGGAGCAGCAGCAGTGATAGTCTCATAATGCTGTGAGCAGACCCAGTCTGAAGGTTTAGCTGAGCCAGCCAAATCGCTGTTTTAGGGGCAGGTGAGCAAGTGGTGCCACAGCTGGCTGAAAGTAGCCACACATAATCATACAGCTAGCATTCACCACAAAGTTCATGAAAGAATAGAGGTGTAATGATAGTTTTCTATATTTAGCCCTGTTTTCAAAGCAGCTTTCATTTTACTTCCCAATATTTTAGCCACTATTTTAAGTTGTGACATCAAAGGCAGCAGACAAAGAAAAAGTCAACTTTACTATGTTAAAGCCCTCCAAACAAAGTCCTCCATTGGTGAAACATCTACTATATTATAATGATTTTTATTTATTTATTTTGCATTTTATACAGTATATTGCATGGCCAAAAATTTTATTCGTTAGAATATATGCCTACTTTGAATGAAAGACAAGAGAGAAACCTGCTTTTTGCCTGCATACTGTAATATAAGCATCTACCAGCAGGGGCTAATTGCTAAAACTAACCAAGTCTAACATTGACCCCCTATGCCCCTATACAGTATATAGATATATAAATTATTTTGGCAATATCCAATTTGCGTTGAAGAATTGCCACATTGATGAAAAGGTGTGTTAAAAGGGTTCTGTCACATAGTAATTTTAACACCCCTGGAGTCACATTAGGATGACTGACAAAAAGGTGAGAATAAAGAAAAGTTAAGAAGAAAGAATGACAAATAGTACAAGGCTGGAGACTGTCCAGATGTGACAGAAGGGAAACTCTAAAGGGTACGAGAGGGATTAGACAAATCTGGATTAGATTACAATAAATCCCTTAATTTCCTTTTAATTCAAAGACTAATCATTAAAGGGTCAGCCAGCTGTCATTGCTCAGTTATCTCCAGCTGCAACACACACATATACACATACAGTATGTGCACACACACCATTTCTGAATATCCTACATTCCAACTGTAAACAAAATCTACTTTCATCATCTACTTTATCAAATCTGCCTTTCATTTTTTGTGGCTTCTTTTTTTTAAATGGCAATTCGGTCATTATTTACTCAACCTCATGTCATTCCAAACCTTTATGAATTTCTTTCATCAGTGGAACGCAAAAGGAGGCTTTCATGATTCGCTTTCATTGCAATGGTGACTTAGACTGTCTTTCTGCCACAACATTTCCTTTTGCGTTCCAGGGAATGAAGAAAATCATACAGGTTTAGAACAACAAGAGGGTGAGTAAATAATGACAGATTTTTTGCTTTTGGGTGAACTAACCCTTTAACAAACCTCTGTAGAATCTACAGAATTGCTGTCAAGAGATAGAATATCTCTATGTGGGTCCACTGATGGCTCATCTGCCAGATCTGTCTCCATCTGTTGCAACCTCGGGAAATCAATGAATAAACATGTCTCTGTATCTAGAGTCAATACTTTGGATAGGCAGCTCATTTATTGTAACTGTTGCTGTAGCTTCAGTTTGCTCATTAGAGGAATGCATTTGCATTAGTTCCTTGCGCAACTGCCCCTGTCAGGCTTTCATAATTGGACTTGGCCGGAGACCCTTGGGACTGCAATCCAACAAAGGCTCTCACTGAATCATGGCAAGCATTGGGGCAAGCGTTTCATCCAAATTGTTAAATAATCAACGTGTTCCTATGGCAACAGCTACTTTGGCCACTGCATTGACTGGAAGGAGCGGATAGAGTCTGCCCTCCCTCGTGCATCTTTCTCAGGTCATACACTGAGTGGTGCCCACTCTGCCCATAAACTAGAGTGGAATTAATGTGCCCACCCAGTAAAACAGTTCGGCTCTGCTCTCATCACACTGCATAGTTGCTAGGTACTGTCAAATACATTGGTTGGTGAGCTTCAACAATCACGGCATTCAGTGCCAGACAGCAATTAGGTGTAACCATGATCGATAACAGTACACCCTTGACATTTTAAACCATATCAATTTCATTTCTAAATATAACCCTATAAATAAAGGAGAGCTCTCATTTCATGAAGCACGTACAGGATGTAAACTGGAACCTAGCTGTTACTATTATAAAAAAACAAAAAATAAAAAAAAAAACAACAAAAAAAAACAACATGTTTTTCAGTGCTAAATGGGTTTACTTTGAAAAGATGATTTCCCATCTTGCTTAGACAAGTTATTATGTGGAGGACAAGACATATAAATCCTTTTTTATTTTTTTTGTGGAAATAATAATCATAATAATAATAATAATAAAAAAAAAAACATTATAAAACAGATAGTTTCAACTATAAACTCGGATGCACTCGAATGGATGCACCACAAAAAAGCTGTTGTAAAATTACTATGAACGCACACCTGTGAACGCAAATTCTATATTAATTCACTAAGTTATTACATTGCCCAGTTAATTAGAAATCACATCATATAATCATATTTATCTTTTGTTTTTAAATAATAAAACAATCAAATCCATGCGTTACAGTGATTTTACCAAGGGCTATTGCTTTATTTTATTTAAAAACTACATAAACCATTACTTATTTTATTATAGCACTACATTTTCCAAATTATTCAAATTCCAAAATTTTCCATATTGACAATTTTCACACTTCCAGGTTTTGGAACGAGGAAGTAAACAATTGCAGCGTAAACCTTGATTGAATGGGAGTAAATTGGAGACCACGGCAAACAGAACATTTGTTTACCCATTTGCTCCAACAACAAAAAAGAAATTCCACTATTACATTTCTACAACTTTCCAAATGAAGAAAATAATAGAGAGCAATGGATTACGACAGTCAGAAGAGAGAATACGGCAAATGTACTGTGTTAGAAGCCTCATTGCATCTGTGGTAACTTGTTTTTTAAAACTAATTCCAGGGCAATATAATATAAATTATAATGTTATAAATTTACACTAAATAATTAAAAAATGTAAATAAAAAAGTTTGCTGGATTTACGCTGCTGAATAAGTCGGAAATGCGTCATCAGTCTGTGAAAAGGGTCCATTGCATTATGATCTGCATATATAACAAGCATATTCATTATTTAAATTAGCATTGAGCATGTGTGTTCTGTCACAATAGCAACACGGAGGTTCCATATCTGGCATTAGTCTGATATTAGATATTGTACAATGAGAAGATGATCCCATGCTTCAAGTCATCCAGCTTGATATAGATGCAAGATAGGAGGGTCTAGCTGTAGCTACATGTATGTGAAGCAAATTTTTATGCTGAGTAGGGAGAGAGGAAATGGAGAGAGACTAGGTTAAGCCAGAGTAGCTATTCTCAGATGCCCTCTTGTTAAGCCTCAATGGGTTTTTATAAGCCACGCTGCAATTCAATCAATAAAGACTTAATTACCATGTGCCCAACAATGTGCTACAGCACAGGGGCTCACGGACACCAGAAAGGGAAAGTCAGAGCACAGGAATGTGATAAGGAAAAGAGATGGACATCTGAAGGGATTTTTTGTTGTTGTTGTTGTTGTTGTTGTTTTGTTTTTGTTTGTTTGTTCCCTGGAAGGAGCACAAGCAGAAACATGTTGCAGTGACTGCCTTAAAGGTACATGGAGACCGTTTCCACACAAACAGTCCCAGGAGATTTAATTCATTTGGGAAAATCTGGGAATTAGGTCAGGACAGGTCTCAAAAAGGAAAGTACCAAATAGAAAAATATAACAGAATAAACAACTATGAAATGAATTATTGTGAAACAAGGGTCTTTTATTTTATTTTTTTCCTGAACACTCTCCTGTCAGCCATTTGTCGGGCAAGTGGATAGTCCCACCCCAAGTTTACGCCATTGGTTGAGCCAATGTTGCTACTGAATGTTGGGCTGAGGGAATCAAAGTTGCAAACAACTTGGGGAATCAAACCTAAAAATGGCTGGCCTATAGTCTCTGCATATTAAGCTAGGATATGAGAAAGTATCTTAAAGGGATATTTCACCCAAAAAGGAAAATTCTGTCATCATTTATTTACCCTAATGTTGTGTTTCACAGAGGAAAGTAAGTCTTATGGGTTTGGATCAACATAAGGGTCAGTTAATGATGAAGGAATAGTAATTTTTGATCGAAAATTACACACTTCATCTTTAAGCAGTCAGACGTGTCTTCTATCCTCTTTGCAAAGTTACTAAAGCATGGCCTGGATAGTGGCTACATGTTCTGTTTGGTCATGGTAAGTGACTCCAAATGAGCCTCTGAGAGGTCACCAATTTGACCTTCAGCTACATAATAACTATTATAGGCACTATAAATAAACTATGCTTGCCTGAGTGTACAAACAAGTGTGCATTTACCGTCTGTGGTATGTGATATATGGTAAGTTATGCAGCGTAACACATCAGCAGAATATGGGTTAATAATTCAATCTACCCTGCCCTGTCTAATCACACTGTTGCCAGGTTACGTGAACCAGTACCGCAGCAGTGCTGTAATCATCTCTATCATTACACTGTGAAAACAGCCTCAGTCACCATTGAAATGAGAATTCAGAGCACTTTGCACTCTACTAAACAGGCAGAGAGAGATTCTGATGCACCAATGCGATACACCAATGTGTCTACTATAGAAAATGTTATATAAATGTAACTGTACTTTATCACATTCATATAGAATGAATGAAACACAAGTCCAACTGCTTTTCTTTTTATTCCAATACTCGCTTCTTCCTTGCTACGGGCTGGTTGCTACCTCTTGTTGCTAAGCTGAGAGCTGTGCCCACTCTTCTGCGCAGGGTTGCATGCCAAGAACAACGAATACACTCAATCAGAAAAATATTTGAAACCAGTGTTATTTAGGTGTCAATATGATAAATAAAACTTCAGACCATGTTCTTTACTTTAAAAAAAAAAAAAAAAAACAGTGGTCTGGCAGTCCTCTCACATCATGACCTTGCTTCTCCAGCAATCACTCTGGAAATCCATAATGGTCTATGCAGCATGCAAAAGTGAAGCAGACATGATTCAGAGGCTCAAGCTGCATTCTGATTCACAAGGTCACCATTCCACACTGATCAAGGGATATGTGTAGAAGTTTACACCACTTGACAAAATTGGCTCATTTTGGAATCCCCTAATTGTCATCAAAGACGAATTGAAAGTTTGATGATGATTTGGGTATGAGGTGTAAATAAATATAAATATAAGTTATCATATTTTCATTTGTATATTTACAGTATATAATATATCCATGCGTATTTCTCTAAAATATATTTAATTAATTATACTCAAACCCCCTAAATTTAGTGATAAATGACTGTTGCAATGTTTAATGTGCATTCAGTAATTTTTTCCCCATTAAAAAAAGATTCACTCCTAAAGAAATGAATTGTAATTTTGAAACATAGTTATAAAATCATGACCACTCACATGAGCTAAGGACTCTAGTCATATCAGTAACCTTATAAAAGCTGTTTTATTCTACATGAAGCAGGGGCGCCCTCATGGGGGCTGCCATGACCAGCTGAATACTGCTCACTTAATCTCAGTAGCCTGCTTGTTATTGGACAATTTCACTCTTGGATTAAATTAATCATGGCTGATTGTGAATAGTGAATTTCTACAATGGCATCTGTAACTGAAAACTATTGATTTTGAATGATGATGCATCTACACCACTAGGTGTCGCTGTAAGTTCAAGAAGACACAAAAAAAAAAGTTACTGTGTGCACCTTTAATTTGAAAATGTATTTGGTTAATTTACAACATGTACAGAATGTGTCTTTTTACCTGTTATGTAACTTATGGTCATGATAATGACATTGTAACAGTCACATAATGTACAATATCTGGTGCGCTTTATACCCACAAACAACTGCCTAGTAAACCGCTCCTAAAATAAAATAGTCTGAATAAAAATGTTACCCTCAACTCTATTTCACAACGTTTATTTTAGCCAATAATGAAGTGGTATGCATTGACTAGTATGTACATTTCCTTCTTTACCCTTGTTCCCTATGCCATTTACAGTGGCATTTAGACTGAACATATATGTTCAATTTGCAATCTCACACTGAAAAAAATGGTAACCTGTAATTGTTAACTCAAAAATCAATTTCTACTTGATCTGACCCATAAAAATAGTTGGTGTCACTAATTTGCCATGTTGATTAAGTCAGATTAAATAGGTAACATACAGTAGGTTACATGAACAAAATATTGTTTACAGTGCACTTAAAGCTGAAGTGTGTAATTTCTGTAATGCCGGGCTGGTTGGGATGCTCAAACAAACAGAGCAATGTTTTGATAGCCCCACAGAGCCACAGTGTTTACACTTTTTAAGGAAATCAACCTAGAGATGGCTTACTTCTAATTGTCTCTGCATAATAATATGGCATATGAGAAAGTATTTTAACATTAAAAAATTTGCACGCTTCACCTTTAAGAAGGCTAAATATTCTTGAGGGTCCACTTCGCAGGGCACTATCGGGCGATTAGAATGTACCCTCAGAAATCGCTGCCTCTGTCAGCTTTCCCTCTGAGCAGCTCGGGCCACCTGAAGGCAGGACAGAAATTGGCACAGACACAGTTGGCACTGGAGCGCACTGAAGCACTGTTGAGTCCTTCAAGAGCTGTGGTTAAAACAAGCACAGATGACAGAGGGCTCCTCTGACTCTGTGTACATATCTTTCATTCTCCCTCTCGTTCCCTCCACTCTCCTGAAGTCATGACTAGGGATAAGGTCAACATCCCTGAACTCCATCATGCCCACACCGCTCCATTCACTCCACGTGTCTGCATTTGGTTTGGCTGACCAATCGTTGGTGTTGAAAGTGTTGAAGAATTACAGTAAGTAGGACAATGGCAAGAACGACAGCAGAAAAACGAGTGCTGTGCCACTACTTTCTGTATGCAATTATGAATATATTCATGAGGACGCTTATCCATATGCTGGTGTATTTACTGCCAAATAGCACTGAAACAAGGCTTTGTTTTAAATGTTCACATCAGGAATTGCCAAAACAATCTGCCTCCCACGGAGGGGCCAGATTTGCAGTCTCTCAAGCACACCTTGAGAAGCAGAGAGAATATCAGAGTTTAAGCCCCATAGACCTTATTCACGCTAGTGCCATCTTTGATTTTTAATGGGAATGACAACGATGCTGTGAGGGATAGACTTACAGTTCCTTCAGTGGGCTGTACTGCAGTTTAAAGGGTTTTTGGATCGTTCCGCGGACAAAACATTGATAAAAAATCTGTCCAAGAACATTCAGTATACAAAGAATTCCAGACAACATGAGTTGTGGAAAATCAGATGTGATCTAGGAGCCATTGAAGAGATGGTAAGTCTATCCCTCACAGCCTCGTTGTCATTCCCATCAAAGATGGTGCTAGCGTGAATAAGGTCTATAGCGTAGATCTCTACTAAGTTCAGAGTGACCGTCACTGACTTTTATGTTTTTATCACAGCCACTGATCTAAGGAAACAAACCGTCTTTTTCGCAATCAGAAGAGGAGGAACTGTTTGTATGATGTATTTAGAATGTGATTCAGTCCACCAGAGAGGCAACGTGGGCTGAGTGTTATGGTTAGGTAAAAGGAAAGTAGATACTGACATTGAAGGAAATATAATATAATTCTAATATCAGCATAATTGATCAATATTATGAAGACAACAATTTTATGGTAACACTTTACAATAAGGTTCCATTTGTTAACTTTAGTTTGCATTAAGTATCATGAACAAACAATTAACAATATTTTTTTTTACAGCATTTATTAATCTTAGATAATGTTAGTTAATAAAAATGCAATTGTTCAATGTTAGTTCAAGTTAGTTCATAGTGCATTAACTATTGTTATTACTAGTGGTCAACCGATATGGTTTTTTTTTTATGGCCATGCCGATATCCAGAGAGCAGGGTGGCCGATAGGCCAATACAATGCCGATATATCACACAATTTAATATAGTAAATAACATAAACATAAAATTGCTAAAAGAAAAAAAAACTTATTTAGCACTATATTTACTAAATTTCACACAAAACTTAAATAATCAAAAAAAATATATATTTGATTTTAAATGGTATATAGCAGTTTCTTCTGATTTCTGTTTAGTCATTAAATTTTAGTAATTTATTTGCACATTAAGAAATTGTTAATATATTAGGAAAAAGGAAATCACAGTACACACAGTAGTCCAGCAACCATGGATGGCATGTCCATGTTAACAATGACATTTTCTCAAAAAACACAGAATCAAACCAATTGCACATACAGTGCATAGTGAATATGATATTTATTTATAGTACACATGAAGCGCTTTTACTTTGAAGTTGCACACATGCGCTCGTGCAAATCCAGTGCCAGCAGTAATCTCCTGTCAGTTTAAATGGCCTGGATTGCCTGCTTGGATTGTCATGGACTGACTGTCATGATTTGTGTATCAGAGGAACTTTTGATCCTGATCCTGAACTTTTGATTGTGGCTGATGGAATATGCGCTTCAGAGGAAGATATTACATGAGCGCTCGACGGGAAGAAAATGCAGGAGGTTCATGAATTACAACTGTTTAAACGAGATATGCGCATATTTGCAGATGGTATATATTCTCTTGTAAGTCGCTTTGGATAAAAGCGTCTGCCAAATGAATAAATGTAAATGTAAATGGTATATAATAGAAGCTTTATTTATATTTGCCTTTTATCATTAGAAAATAAAGTTAAAGGTGACAGGGTACTGCTGAAGAGAGGCTGATAGTATACGTGCTTTAGAGGTAAATAAATGAACGCTCCACGGGATGCTGGATCTGCTCAAGTTTTGTAAGATTTGTTTATAACATCTGTTTAAACGAGATATGTGCATATTTGCAGATGGTATATGATATTAGTTTTATTGATATTTGCCTTTTTATCATTAGACAAAACAGTTAAAAGTTACAGGGAACTGTTGAGGAGAGAGAGGGAGAATGAAACAAGTGAGCACTTAAACATTATGAGCTCAAACGCGTCTGCCGCGGCTCTGATATGCGGACAATTTAAATTACACTGTTCTGCACATGATCTATTATTGTAGTAACACGATGGCACGTAACAAGAAAACTAACCATGATTAGTTGTTTACATGTCTCAGTCGCTTCACATGCAAGCAGGCGATTCTGGCATTTAATAAACAAACTGGCATTTAAAGGGTTAAAATCCTAAAAATGAATGAATATGTAGTAGTTATGATCAGGACTGATGTTGGTTAAAAAAATTAACTAATTGAAAGTGGAAAATAATATTAATATGTAATATCATTATATAGTTTTTTGACGTGGACATTTTTGTCCTCCAAGGACCTCTGAGTAACTTTTTTAAATTGACGCACAAGGGTTAAAATAGTTAGATGAAGAAAGTGTGTCACACCGCAGGACACTGATGACAGTGCTTACAATTTCATGTCAATTACCCACATAACTATGTGTAAAAAAAAAGAAAAGAAAAAAAAAGAAAAAAAAGAATGTTGGCCAGAATATGTACAAATATAAATATAAACAAATATAAATATTTGTAAAATATAAACATACATCTTAAAACACAGATCTTTGCAGATATTTTGCAGATTAATTGCTCATATTTTCACTCTGTGTGAGTTTGTTGTGCCTTTATATTGGCAGTGTTTTAATTTCTTTCCCCAGACTTTTCTTGAGAAAAAGTGAAAAGCCCTATGCTTTTACCAACACTGTTTTTTCCATCCTTTAAACAAAGTGCCTCAAAGACTCAAATAGCCACAAATTAATATTTTTCATGACTTATTTTCTGCATTTCTGTCAGACGTGAGCATTATTCAGCAAGGTGTGCGACCTGTGTATCACGATACTGCCACATTGGTCTCGTTTTATTTTGTTGTGGCAGGATTGTGACAGTCTCCTCCTCCCATCTGTCAGGTCCCCATGTCTTGTGTGTTGCAAGTGCACATGGCTGTGTTTGGTTTTTCATCGCCATGTGCACTCGTGTCTGTTTGGTCTTGTATGTTTGCACATGATCTTGTGTTTGTCTTGCAATGTGCGTCCCCAACTCCGCCTCCTCCTTCCCTCATCACTCTCCCTGTTTAGTCCTTGTTGTGTTAATTCGTTTCACCTGTTCCTCATGTGTGTTCCTTCTATATATTTTGCCCTCTTTCCTCATGTCTCTGCCAGATTGTTTTTTTTTTTTTTTTTTTTTTTTGTCTCCCAGTAAATTTGTTTCTGTGAGCTGTTATTGTTCTTCGGTCAGTTAATTTGTTTGACTGTTCTATTTTGTCTTTTTTTTTTGTTTCTTTCTATTGTGAGTTTTTGTTTCTTTTTTTCAAGTCTGTTAGTTTTTGCTTTATCTAGTTTACTTTTGTTCTTGTTTTCCGTTTTCTCCATCATGAGATCTTTTGTTTGCTGTTTTGTTTTGTATTTCAATAAAGCTCCTTGTGCCTTCTGCATATTTTGGTCCTCCCTCAAATTCTGTGACACTGTGTCTAATAATATTGCGATAAGAAGCCATGCTTAAACTCCCAGAAATGCTTTGCGGTATGAATAAATTATGCAAATGACTATGTATTGCTCATAGCTTTCCTGTTTGCCAATTTATTTACATTGCTGGTATTGTATTTGTTGTAACTTGCAGTAATTTGTCATTTTGTGATTATTCAGAGTTCATCTTATACTTAATGTGTGTTTTGTTTGTCACCATTATTGTGATAGGGCTGCAACTATTGATTATTTTGATAACTGATTAATCTAAAGATTATTAGAATGATTATTTGGCAATTAATCATTAGCTCTTAACTGATTCAGCTTGTGCCCTGACTTAAAAGGTTGTATTAAACATGCTTACTAACAATAAAGAGGACAAAATCATCTTTTAAAAATACCTCTAAATGACATTCACTGAATTAAAGGGGAAAAAAATATATATTTTTTAAGTTTAATTCAGTAAAGAAATTCACTGAAATTCACTGTGTTTTTGTATTTTGTTCCATTTAAATTGTCTAAAAATCCTTAAAACAAGATACATTTACTTGAGAAGTAACATATAAGATATTTATACTTGCTGTAAGAGAATGCATCTTAAATATAAGTGTATTTTGTATATAAATGTATTTTTTCACTTGGTTACACTTCTGCGAGTGCAGTAAAGACAAAATACACTTATATTCAAGATCTATTCTCTAAAAGCAAGTCTAAATATCTTATATGCTGCTTCTCAGGTGAATGCATCTATTTTAAAGGATTTGTAGATATTTTAAAATATATGAATTTTTAATATTATATTCAACATTCTCAGATAACCATTTTTTCTTCTGCAGTATAGCTGCTAAAGTAAATGTACGTTGTTTTAAAGGAGTTTTAGATATTTATATTGGAAAACAAGCCAGAACAAAACAAAAAAATTTTTTTTTGTTGCAGTGTATAATGGGGCGAAGACTACCCTCTCTCACCTTTCTGTTCACTTCAATCCATCTTTAACTCACAAAAACAAACTCTCTTATTAATAAAGCTGCGTATTGCCAATTTTCTTCACAATAAGAAACACACAGTGACATATATTACAATTAAATAAGTTGCGAGCAATTACGTTATAATCTAGCTGCAGCAAGTGCATGCTCGAGGGACGAGTGTCCCCACGACAGAGTGTACCTCAGCCGGATGCAGTTTTAATCTCTCCCCCTTAGATCAGGACATTCACGCAACTCATAGAAGAGGCGATGACTGCACAGAGAAATGCCAGTTTTGGAGTTTGTAGTTATTAACATGATCTGCTTCTGTTTTACTTGAACTTTAAAAAAGCTCTAACACATTAAATATAACTTCGTTAAAGATTTAACGCTGGCGTGTTTCCTTTAAAGATGCTCCACATGCAAGTTTTGCTTCAGTTCCACTTATTCCACAACGAGAGTTCTTCTGTATTTACTTATTTTGTATTTTTGCATTATAATTCCCTCATACTGCGATCTACATCACCTGAAGCTGTTTGGAAAGTTTAGTATGCATCTGGACTGTGAGCTGTTTTCTTCCCCTCCTCAGTCAGGTGCGAGCTGCAGTGCTGCTCTCGTGCGTCATCATTAGAGTTTAATGTGATCTCATGTTACGTTAAATGAGATCAAACGACTATTCGACAAAGAAAATGTTATTGTCGACGTTGTCGATAATGTCGACTAATCGTTTCAGCCCTATATTGTGATATGTATGTCAAATAATGAAGTCCACGCGAGTTATAGAGTAAATGTGTGAATACAGAAATGCGCTTAAATGTGTAAGTAATTACAAAAGAAAAGTCATTATATGATTACAAATTAAAAGTCATTACATTCTCTTAACCTTTCAAAGTTTATTAAATTTTCAGTCAGTAATGGGGTCCGCGCAAAAATGTTGGAGCCCAGGGTGGCCGCCTATATCGCAGGTAGGACGGGCTGGCCCTGATCGATAGTATCATTATTATTTTTTATACTGGCGCAGCAGCGTGCTAGCCCAAATTATCCAGCGGCCCACCGGGATAACGCCCGGTGCTCCCGATGGCCAGTCTGCCCCTGAGTCAGCCGGTCATTTTCACAAAATAAATACCAACAGAGCTCAGACGAAAACCAGAGGTTGATTCCAGATGTTCAACGATTTATTTCTTCTCAAATTACAAAATTTCAACGCAAATAAATATTTGATGTCCATGTATTTATTTATTTGGTTAGTAGCCGTGTAATATACCACAAAATAAACCCATAATCCCCATAAATAATAAACCCCTTCAAACACCCTGTCATAGTTTATTGTGCAATAACAACTGGCTGGCTGTATATTATCCCTTACCAAACAAATACAACTTTTGATATTAAAAATGTATTAATAAATGGAAAAAAGAGAAAAACTAGGTGTGCTACAAAGATATCAGAAAAGTACAGCCACTGGTGCTCATTGGAAAAAGGGGTAACAAAAACTCTTGAAAAAAAGAGAGAAATCCAAGGCACTCACATGGTATGAATTAAAAAGCCTTTATTCAACCAGGCTACAACACCCAAAACATACATAATGGCCAATGCGTCTCGGCCAAGAAAGCCCCCAACAGGGTACAAAAAACGATATTGTTAATTGTTTGTTCATGATACTTAATGCAAACTAAAGTTAACGAATGGAACCTTATTGTAAAGTGTTACCATAAAATTGTTGTCTTCATAATATTTATCAGTTATGCTGATATTAGAATTATACTGTGTTTCCTTCAAAGTCAGTATCTACTTTCCTTTTACCTAACCATAACACATAATGTTGGAGCCAGGTTGAATAAAGGCTTTTTAATTCATAACATGTGAGTGCCTTGGATTTAAATGTAAAAAAAAAAAAAAAAAATACATATATATATATATATATTTATTTTTTTTTTTTTTTAATTAAGTAATTATAGGTTATTGGGTAACACTTCACAACATGGGTCTCTTTGTTAAGATTTGCAAATGGATTAGAAATCATGAATTAACAAAGAACAATATTTTTTGTTCGAACTTTTTTTAATTAATCTTGGTTGATAAAAATTCATAAAAACACAAATAACCATTGTTAGTTTGTTCTTAATGCATAAACAAATGTTAATATACAGTATATACTGTATAACTTTTCACTCAAAAAGAAAATGCATTAGTATTTGTTGAAATTAACACTAACCAAGATTAATAAGTGTAGTAAAAGTAACTAATGCTGTTAACTTATGTTAACAAATACAACCTTTTTGTAAAGTGTTACCCATGTTTTTTATAGATCCAATGTCTCATTCAAACTAACAACCCTCATATATACTTCAAATAACTTTTTCTTGGGTTTGAGCTTTATTTAATAACTCATAACCAAAAGTAATTACATAAATGACTCTTGCTCATTACTCCATATTCTCTGTGGACAGTTTGACGAGAGAACGCTCAGAGTATGTAAATTGTATTTAGAGCTGTCTAAATCAAAAAGCAATCAGCCTTTTTAAACAGACACATGCAGGGAGATTCATACATTTCCCATAATTCAAGTCATTTATCACCTTTCCTTAAACTGAATGCTAAAATAAAATGCAGAGTGCTGCTCTTTTTTCATGGCTCTGATGGGAGGTTCAAAATGTCACGGCAGCCTCACGTCCCCTGAGGTTGAAGCAATAAAAAATTTGGCATGTTGTCACCGCGTCAGTAAGGGATGTTCTGTGAATGACCACAAACAGTCAGCTGAACACTGATGACATGGACAAAAATTATAATAAAGAGGCCATGGTAACTGGACCTCTCTTGCATCACTCTCTCTCAGGTTAACACGCTGGCCTTCTCCGTCACAAGCTTTGCAGTGATTCTGATGAGCATATGCAGTGCTTGGATTTGGCTGATTATGTAATTGGAATTTTAATGGGGAATATTAATCCACTGAGGGCCCATATTCAGATTTATAAGCTGTCTGATCGGGATCTACAGTGACTCTAGCAGCCTATTCAAAGTGCAGTGACTCTCTGTGTTATACAAGTGACACACTCTTGTAAGCCAGTATGCTAAATACCCACACTATGAACACTAGTGCAAAATCACAATATGGAGCTAGTGGCATTCGTTAATGTTAAATGGAGTGTTTTGAGAATTTAAATTTAGTAAATGGTACTTAAACTTAGTAAAAATGTAAATGAGCATATTATTAGAACTATATATTAGATTATTTGTCACATTTTGAACTTTCCTTACAAAACACATAGTTAATCATGTACCACAGGAGATAAGGAAGCCTCCCAAATGGTAGCTTAATGGGTGCTATGTAGTCTATGAGACAACATCAATTTGCATTACCTGGTGACAGAAACAAGATGTAGAGTTGCGCACACAGAACACAATGACGGTGACAATCAACAGAAATTATTATTTTATTTTTTTAGCATGAACAGGTAATTTTGAGTAGAAAATGAACTTCAGACTGCACAAACAAGAAGTTACCAAACATAACAAAATTCTCAATAAAAACAGTGTAAATAAACAGTGAAACCATATATATATTTAAGCAATATCACACGAGCAAGAGTGGCCATACATCAGCACTGCTGTGATTCTGAGAATTTGTACATATGAAAAATTAAGGATATAACAGAAAAATATTGCCAGAGCTGCACAAATTTCAGCCCATATTCATATTTAAGCTGTACAGATGACATCACAACAGTGCAAACTAACATTATAAAATCTATTTTAAATAAAAGCAAAACGTTCATACAATACATCCAAACAAGCCCTTTCAGAAAGTGTTCTGAATGGCTTGAAACTACAGCTAAAAACAACACTTTTTTGTGTTGATTCTAAAAGTACAAGAGTGATGGTGTACCTGTAATTACAGCTGTTATTCATGCACATCCTTTTAGGGAGAAACAGAGACTGACAACGATAATTGCATTAGCAAACAGCGTTAAAGCTATGTGCATAAACGAAAAAAAAAAGATGCTATTTTGGAGGCTGTGAAAAAACCTTTGTGGTGAAGAGGAATAAGAACAAAGAGAAAGAAGACAAAAAAAAAAAGAAAGAAAAAAAGGGTAAAGTACTAAGAAAATTGGAAGTGTCCAGAAAATGGATTCAACTTTTAAATGGTTCATTTGTTGAAACAATTTTTTTTTTAAGTGAATACATCAGTTTTACGAACAGGAGGGTCTTAGTGAATCGACTTTAAAAAAGGGTAGGTGACATATTTAATTTTCCACAAAAAACAAAACTGTGAGGGACTGCAGTACTGTACTGCACAATCTGTTCAATAGGTTGTACTATTTTAAGGTCCTATGTCACTTATAATTTTCTCGACCAATGTGCTTTCGAGTTTCTGTCACAAGGACATTTTTTTGAAAAGATGCATTTTCAAATTTGCATAAGCTGAACAACTGACACCAAGGTCTACAATAATACAACCACTTGAACATACTATACATACACTACCAGTCAAAAGTTTTGAAACACTTATTCTTTATTATAATTTTTTTTTCTTCGCATTTTAGAATAATAGTAAAGTCATCAAAACTATGGAATAACATAAATGGAACTATGGGAATTATGTTGTGACTAAACAAAATCCAAATTAAATCAAAACTGTGTTATATTTTAGCATCTTCAAAGTAGTCACCCTTTGCCTAGAATTTGCAGACATGTACTCTTGACATTTTCTCAACCAACTTCTTGAGGTATCACCCTGGGATGCTTTTTAAACAGTATTGAATGAGTTCCCATCTATGTTGGGCACTTATTGGCTGCTTTTCTTTATTATTTGGTCTAAGTCATCCATTTCAAAAACTTTTTTTAATTACATTTTAGTTTTATAATGAAATAAATTAATATGGTGGCACAATTATATTTTTGTCTACAAAACCAATTTCAAACATTTAAGCATATGCCTTCAGATCAAAACTTTTGACCGGTAGTGTATCTCCCTTGCGAAAAAAATTCAATATGACGTCTACCTTGACTAAAGTCATGTCCATGCTTATACGGTTCAGTTAAAACCTCAGTTTTCCATTTCCTAACGTGTCCAAAGTATATAGTACTGAAGAGTGTTTTCAAAAGTCTACATTTTTGGTGAAGGAAAACAGCATTCTAGTGTGGATGAGAGGCGTAAACATAGCAAAATCAATGTGTTTTCAAACAAAAATTTAGTGTGGATGTGACCTGAGATCCACACAAGGAACTCCGTGGTTAGAATATTCTAGACCTACAATCTCTGTATGCTGTCATGTGTGAGGCCACAGCAGAGGTAAAAGCCAAAAAATGTCTAAAATTACAAGCACTGTAAAGCTCTAAAGCACCGTTAAAAGCACCCACAGACTCCCACAACACACAGAGAGGAGTCAGAAGGCTTGTGGATCAGCACTCTCCAGTGTTATTGATTGTGATGCATGCAGATTCTATGATCTTGTGTGGGAGTTTTAATGTCGGCCAGTGCAGAACTCAGCCACTGATATTTGCAGCATCACACAGGGAATGCAAAGGCTCAAAACAGAGGATGACATTGCAGGCTCTCTAAAATAGGCTCTAAAACTGATTGGGATGTGAGCCCTTAAAGTCAACATGCCACCAATGGACCGTTTTGGCTTTCTTATGTTCCTAGTTTTATTGTGAAAATTCACTTGTGTACTTTATTTCAAAAACAAAAATCAAATAAAATAATAACCCTGCTTTTCCTCTGCAGGCTATTGGACAGGGCTTAACATTAACACAGTCACTCTTACTATAGCCAATTTGGCAGCTGACGTTTTCAGGGTTTTTCTAGCATTGAAAATTCTGTGAATGTTGGGTCGCCACCGAAGGACATTTTAAGCAAATTTATGACTCTCATATCTGACATGTGGATCTGTATGTAGCGGCTGAAGCATGGTTTTGCGTGAACCACCATAGCCCACATCAGCGTGCTCCAGAGAGAGGATAACCAGAGCTCTGGGATAGCAAAGAGCAGAACTTTCGACACTTGAGTCAATCTGGATTCATTTGATATCGAGACCACAAAACGTATCAATTACAAGGCTTTTTAAAATACACATCATCATCCTTACTAACACTTCTTTACTGCAGTAACACTAACTGGTTACTGGTATAGATTCATCTCAAATCAATTAGGGCAAATCTATTACTTCATTTTTATTACAATTGTGAAAGTTTCTAAATGTGTTTTTTTAATAACAAATATTATAGTTTAGTTTTTAGAAAGACTATCAACATTGACCTAACCATGGTAATGAGGAGCCATCCATGGTCTTACCTGTGGTTATTGCCTTATTATTACAAATACCACTGTTAAACAATAGAAGAACAATGGTAAACTTTCATAGAGGCAAGTACAGTTTAAAATGAGGGGTTTAAAGTCTTGACTTCCATGAATTATGGACAAATTATTGACAAAGTTTTCCTTCTGTTCTAGATCCTACTCAGGGGTGTAGTAACCATAATAACTGGAGGGGACATACATGCCCCCCCCCATTTATTTTGATTAATCGTAGTGCAAGGGGGAAAAATTTTAGCCGTTTGCATAAAACAAAGCCTTTAAGACCCAGCAGAGGCCTCTGCCAGCTGGTTGCTCCAGGCAGTGGGCGGAACAACGCAAAAGTGGTAATCCCATTGGCTAGCTCACATGTCATCGTACGCGTTTTGATTCAGCAAAATCAGTTTGGCCGAACGCAGACAACGTGATTAATATTAATGACCCCAACAGTCTGCCAACCATGAGCTGCTATATTGACAAAATGCAATCTACCTGAGACAAGACGTGAGCAAACAGAAAAGTCATCTTTGACTTTTGTAAGTTAATATTGTTAAAAAGATGAAAGCATTTTACATTTTGGTTTACTTTGGAGTTTTTAATCTTGGACCTCTTATTGTTACTCTCTTTCACTAAAACACTGAATGACCAATAACGTCTTATGTACAAACACCAGCCAGAAATCTGAAAAGGACAGACATTCGGGATTCCTTTCATAGGGTCAAGTGTGACAACAATAATCTTAAAGTATAGATCAGTGACCAAGTCAACAGTGTAAACAGAGAGGTGACACAAGCTTCTGAAATTGTTCAGGTAAGATCATATTTAACACTGACATTAAGGGATATTTTTTATGCTTTGATTCTTTGGTTCTGGCTGACTGGCACTGGCATTACTAGACCCTTTTTAGGAGGGCTTCAGACCCCCCAAAATCCATCTCAGCCCCCCTAAAAATCTGTGACTTTGCAATCAGCACATCCGTTTTTTTGAACAGCTGCAGCCGCAACACTGCACTTTGAAACGCTAAGCACTTTGGCTTTGATGGCTTGTCTGACCCGTAAAGACTGACTGAAGCACGAGCCAGTAGCATTGGAGTGTGGGCTGTGAAGGAGCATATCATTGGTTTGCCCCACTGAACGAATGGGCGTATTCGTTTTACTCATTTACTCATTCTCATGAATGAGCGAGGATCAGCGTCTTATTGGCTGCATCCGAAAATGTAGGGAGCTGACTTGCAGCCTTGCTTCCTAATCAGTTAATGGCTTAAATGACAGCTGTTTTAAATTAATGGAACTCTTATGGAAACTGGTCTCTGAACAGTTTGAAAAGCACCTTATTTTCATCCAGTCTCCATATACAGCCTCCGAAGGCAGCATTTTCCTGTTTTTGGATGCACTATGACCGATTGACAGAGAGAGGAGGCATGTCGCTCGATTAGTTCAGAAATCTTGTTTAAAAAGGGGAGAAAGGGACTGAATTAATTAGGAGTAACTGTGACTAATGACATTACAATGACATCAGGACATAATTAAAAACTGTAATTATTTTTAGGCTATGTTGTCTTTTTTGTATATTCCTTGATGGTCATGCCAAAATGGTTATCTGAAAGAATAAGTAAACAAATCTGAACTAATATTTTGTGTGTGTGTGTGTGTGTGTGTGTGTGTGTGTGTGTGTGTGTATATATATATATATATATATATATATATATATATAGTATATTTATAATACATTTATTTTACCAGGGTTTTTCAATTTAAATTAAAATCGCTTTTCAGATTGATTTTCTCTTTTGAATGAATTCAAAAGACTCAAATCATGAGTTAAATGACATACAGAGAAACATCATCAGGAGTTAATTCACTCCACTAAAGATTGACCAAGCTAAATGTGATATTTATATGCATTTGAATGATTCTTTAAACGATTTCAGTGTCAATTTAATAACTTTATAAGTGTGTTTATTATAGAAAATGGCAAAATTCTTGAATGATCAAAACAGTAAAAAAAAAAAAAAAAAACTATTTGCTAAAGAGTGGAATACATTAAATGTGCACATCTAATAGTCATTGGCCTCTCTGAGATTGAAATCCTAGAATCGCCCCTGCTGACTGGACCAATATTTGAAATATTTGAAAACAGTCATTAAATTATATGATAATTCTTCTGTTTGATATGACAATTTTCATTCATACATGGTTGCTACATTTTAGTTCTAATTCTTAAAGTTTTATCATAAAAATTGATTCAATCGTGATGTTTCAGTTCAGTTGATATGCTTTCTTTCAAATGATATAACATGTTCTTAAAAATATCACAGATTTTTTTTTTTTATATCACATCTGCTTAAAAATTATTTCAAACATATTGTGAAAAAAGGCTGATGAGATTTAGGGTGCTTTCACACTTGGTTCGATTGTTTGAACTGAATCTGAGTTTGTTTCCTCCCCCCTCCCCCTGCCCCCAGCTGGTCTCGGTTCACATCATATTTTTTGCGTCTGAACCACAGTCCGATTACATCATCAACGTGAGTACAAGCGGCAGCTGTTTACCACTGCAACTAGGCAACAACTCAAGAAAACATCAGCATTGCTGTGTTATTAAAGTATTCGTCTCTTTGGATTTACCATAAAAACTTTACATGCACAAAACGACAATTATGTTTGTCTGCCACGGGTGCACTGAATGTGCAATATTATGTGAAGAATATTAGCGTTTGTCTGCCGCGAGCCCACGGATGCATTACAAGAGATATGAAGAATGTGAGCTGCTTTCCAAAGGTGATTTATTTTGACACAAGCAGGAATGAGAAATTCATTAAACCATAATAATGCGATCGGGAGCCTGCAAAGATGCGAATTCTATGTCATCAATAGTGGTTTACTTCCGCGATTTGGTACGATTGCGTTCATATTAGCAGCGAACCGCACTGGAGTTCACATGAACCGTACTCCAGACCACCTTTTCAAGCGGACTCGGATGCGGTTCACGGACTCGGAGCCCTAGTTCGGAAAACAGCGTTCACACTACCCAAATGAACCAAACTTTGACGTCATTCGAACTTGGGTGCGCACCAAAAGTGCTAGTGTGAAAGCACCCTTAGGGTGTGTTCACACTTGTAGTTCAGTTCTCTTGGTCCTCTTGGTCCGGACCAAAAAAGAAAATGATAGTCATGGTTCGCTTAGCGTTCACACTGGCATTTTTAACACTGAATCTAAAGCTACAAAATAAAAGGCATCAGGAAAAAGTCACAAACTGATTGGACAGCTTTTATGACGTCCGTTTAGACGTCTTTGGTCCATGTTGCGTTCATATATCAATCAAACTGCACCAGAATTAGTTTGGAAGCGGACCGAGACCCACTATTCAGGCGGTCTTGGTCCGCTTGTTTGGTGTGCACCAAGGTTCGGATGGCAGCGTTCACACTTGTTCAAATGAACCAAACCGAGTCCATGTTTTTACGGACATTTTCAACCTTTCCCTCTCTTTGTCTGTAGTCCCCACATGCTTTAAAACGACCACCATTGTGCCTGTTCCAAAGCAATCCAAAATCACTTGTTTAAATGACTGGCATCCTGTTGCTCTGACCCCCATAATCAGCAAATGCTTTGAGAGACTAATCAAAGATTACATCTGCTCTGTGCTGCCTCCATCACTGGACTCATTGCAGTTTGCTTACCGCAACAACCGCTCCACTGATGATGCCATTGCATCTACAATACACACTGCTCTCTCCCACCTGGAAAAAAAGAACACTTATGTGAGAATGCTGTTTGTAGACTACAGCTCAGCATTCAACACCACAGTGCCCTCCAAGCTAGATGAGAAACTCCATGATCTGGGCTTAAACAGCTCGCTGTGCAGCTGGATCCTGGACTTCCTGTCAAGCAGACGCCAGGTGGTTAGAATAGGCAGCAATATCTTCTCATCACTGACCCTCAACACTGGAGCCCCACAGGGCTGTGTTCTCAGCCCACTCTTGTATTCCTTGTACACACATGACTGTGTGGCAACACACAGCTCCAATGCCATCATTAAGTTTGCTGATGATACGACGGTGGTAGGTCTGATCACTGACAATGATGAAACAGCCTACAGAGAGGAGGTGCACACTCTGACACACTGGTGTCAGGAGCACAACCTCTCCCTCAACGTCAGTAAGACAAAGGAGCTTGTGGTGGACTTCAGGAGAAGAGATAGAGAACACAGCCCCATCACCATCAATGGAGCACCAGTGGAGAGAGTCAGTAGCTTCAAGTTCCTGGGTGTCCACATCACTGAGGAACTCACATGGTCTGTCCACACTGAGGCCGTCGTGAAGAAGGCTCATCATCGCCTCTTCTTCCTGAGATGGCTGAGGAAGTTTGGAATGAACCACCACATCCTCACACGGTTCTACATCTGCACTGTAGAGAGCATCCTGACTGGCTGCATCTCCGCCTGGTACGGCAATAGCACTGCCCACAACCATAAAGCACTGCAAAGGGTGGTGCGAACTGCCAGACACATCATCGGAGGTGAGCTTCCCTCCCTCCAGGACATATATACCAAGCAGTGTGTGAAAAAAGCTCGGAGGATCATCAGAGACTCCAGCCACCCGAGCCATGGACTGTTTTCACTGCTACCATCAGGCAGGCGGTATCGCAGCATCAGGACCCGCACCAGCCGACTACATGACAGCTTCTTCCCCCAAGCAATCAGACTTTTGAACTCTTCATCTCTCACGATCAAAATACATCAGCACTGCACTTTATTACTCTTATATCTCACACCGGACTGTCATAAATTATATTCTCTCTTTACAACACACTGGCAACTGACTATCAACCGACAGCCTGAATGTCAATACAGTACAATACCACCTACTGTACATTTTATATATACTATATATACTATTTTTATTTTATAATGTGTATTCTATATTGTGTGTATTGTATAATGTACATTGTATGTTATTATTTGTATATTGTGTTGTGTGTAATTGTGTGTATATTAGATTTTAAATTGTATTGTGTAAATCTGATGTTAATTGTAAATTGGTATATGTCTCATCACTGTCACGACTACTATATTGCTCGGAACTGCACCCAAGAATTTCACACACTATTGCACTTGTGTATATGGTTGTGTGACAATAAAAATGATTTGATTTGAAATGAACTGCACTAACAGAACAATCACACCAGAGTTCGTTTTAATCGAACCAAACCTGCCAAGTGTGAACACACCCTTAGAATGTTTAAGCAAACTAATTTTTAGGTCTGGATCCATTATGGTATGGAACACCTACTTTAATGAACCAATCAATGGAGCCTTTTCACAGACTGTAATGACACATTTTTGCCTTTTTAGCGGCGTTACTCCAGCAGACTTTGCTATGTTTTCATTTTTTATTATTATTACTTAGTGTTAATGTATAACATCATTCTCTGAAATGTATTATCCTGGCATTAATTTGAAAAAATAAAAAAGTAAATAAATAATAAAACATGTCAGTCCAGCTACGGTGGAGTTTTAAATACAGCTGAGGACTGGAGTGACTGCCTTTCTTCTGACTGCTGTAATCTACCGTTCTATATTTTTCTTTCTCTTTTGGAAACAAAATAGTGGATTTTTTCTGTTGCTGTTGGAGCAAATTGTATCACAAAAATAATATATCCATTCACTGCTAAAGTTCACCCCAGTATAGTTTACTTCCCTGTTCCAGTGAGAAAAGGGTCTATTATCAATGGATAAAATCAAGTCTCGTCCATCTCTTTTTATCATTGAATATCCTGCTTCTCTCATAAATACATCATATTGCAAAAATAAAATGGGTTACAAACAGGGTTTCACACTGACTTTAAACTGAAGCAACAAGCAATAGCAATTAGTGCTTGTGCCATAGCTCTTGGTGGCATGTGTACATGCCTGCCTTTTTTGTCAGAGTGGTAGATGCATCCTGAACTGAATAAGATGAGCAAGCTGACCACTATAATTTTGTTTCCAGGACAGTCACCACTGCCACCAGCAAAAACAAGAAATGAAACAAAGCAGGTCAGCAAACAAATAAACAGCCCTATCTCTCCATCCCCCGAGTGGCCCTAAGCTGAGCAGGGGAGCTGAGCTCTAACAGGAACACAGACTGAGAGCATATGGCTGAGAGGTCAATGGCCATGAGCAAGTCACTCACATTAACACCCACACAAATTTATTTATATGGGGAAATATCAAAATGTGTAAAGCTCAACCAGTGTGTTTTGGTAAGTGCAAATTCCTGAACATTCTTATTTAAATTTAGGGGTAGAAAAATTTAGATCGTTGTACATCAAAGGAATAGTTCACCCAAAAATAAAAGATCAATCACGAATTAATCAATGTCTCAATACAGGAACATTTCAAATCTTTTAAATCACTATAAACTTTCCTTGAATGGAAAAAAATTGTGAGGTTGTGGGTGTGCATATTCCATTAGATAAAAACAACATACAGGTTTGGATTAATAATAAATTAGTGTTGGGTAAGTGATGACAACATTTTCAGGTGAACTATCCTTTATGAGATCCAAAAATTGAAGAGCGATTACTTCAATGCTATGAATGTCACAAACCATGTTTAAGCTGGAAGAAAATACAAAAGCTGACATAAAAATAGAGGTAACAAGCCACTATGGAGTAAACCACAAAATATGAAGTTTTCTGTCTTGCAGCGGTCATACTGCTTTATTTTAAAATGATCTAACCTTTTATAGAAATAGTCTTCCTTACTTCTATCAATCTTACACTCTCGCTGAACCTACAGTATGAATAACATGCATTCAACCCAAGGTAGTTTTAACAATCGTCAACATCTTCAACACTGCCATAATAGAGAAGAAGCTGTGGTACTGAGTGGTTTCTCTCTCTAGCAGGATAAAGGAGAGCCGTAGGCAAGCAGCCAGAGCAAGGGGTGAAATTGTGCAAGAACATTTTGCAAGTTCTGTGCATAATCAAAACTAGACTACATCACAGATCAAACCAAATTTGTGTCATACTGTCAGTCCACTAGTTCCCACAACCGTCTCTTTCAAGTTTTTTTCAGGGACACATACTTTACCCTTTCTTGGTGTATAAAAGCCAACTCTAAAAGTGTGCATAAATATTGAAGTGTACCTTCTCCCCCATTTTATAGTGCATTTGCAGTGATTTTCTATGCTCTCCTCCATCGTTTTTATGGACTTATGTACATTTTGTTTTAAGAACAGGTTTATGGGGGCCTGGGCAGCTCAGTGAGTATTGACGCTGACTACCACCCCTGGAGTCGCTAGGTAGGGTACAGTCACATGGGGTAATCTCCTCGTGGTCGCTATAAAGTGTGGTTCTCGCTCTCGGTGGGGCACGTGGTGAGTTGTGCGTGGATGACATGGAGAATACCGTGGGCCTCCACACGCACTATGTCTCCGCGGTAATGCGCTCAATAAGCCACGTGATAAGATGCGCGCATTGACGGTCTCAGACGCGGAGGCAACTGAGATTCTTCCTCTGCCACCCGGATTGAGGCGAGTCACTACACCACCATGAGGACATAGAGCGCATTGGGAATTGGGCATTCCAAATTGTAAAAAAAATAAATAAAAAAAATAACAGGTTTAAAACTGCTTGTGTGTGCGTGTGTGTGTGTGTGCACTCCAGGCAAATACATTTGAGTAGTATGATGGATTGCATTCAAATCCTTGGGCCTTCTGACAACTGATACTTAATCAGTAGTGAGAAGGCACTGAAACAACGCACTCTAACAATTACTTACTGGGCAAATATGGTAGGGTTTTTCAGCCTTGTAGCTCACTTGGCCAATAACATAATGGAGTAAATGGATTGAACTATATGATGATCATGTGGTTGTCCTCCTCTATAGGCCAAAGCCCAGCTGCCTGAAGACGTCAACAGCAGCCAATGGAATCTTTATAGATGATGCATAAACCTGCAGACCTGTGTCACTGCTAAAAGTACTATAATAATGTAGTGGGCTAATGCCTTTCAGTGATATGCACAGTAGATATCTATTTCCATATCAATACATGCCTAATATTTGCACTAATAAATACATTGTGTGAAGTTCATTCTGTACATCAAGGTAACTGCAGCGTCATAAATAAAAATGCACGATCATATCTGTAAAAGGCCACTTAATTCAGTGCTCTTTCAGGTAGCAGGTTTTTAGCCTTCTCGTCGCTATGGCAACACCTAAAGTTAATTTGGTACCTATGTAGTGTTAGAATCAAACACCGTTTTACTACAAGACCAGGTTTCTGTTTGATAGAGTCCTGACTTTGTGAACAAAACATCTCACAGTCTAAGTTATCTCATTTAACAAATGTATAGAGCTGAAAGTAAATACACAAGAAAAAGTTCAGAACATTTTTATTTTGAAAACTGACTTGTTAACATTCTGCACTACATTTGCATTTATTTCATATAATATTATTATATAAATGTGTTCACTTTTTATCTAATAACAAAGTGACATTTTTATTATTTTTGGATTAGATATAAAGAGTTCTTCCCCATACAATTTCCTTTGTGTCAGTGAGGCTCTTACAATGGAAGTGAATGGGATCAATCCGTAAACATTAAAATTCTAATTGTTTTAAAAGTGTAGCCACAAGACGTAAACAATTTGCATGTTAACGTGCTTTTAGAATGATAAAATTGCTTTTTTAACCTTTTCTGCGTAAAGTTATATCCAATTTGCCATGGCGACGTAACGGCAAAAACCCTCAAAATACCCTAAAACGACCATAAAAATGACAATTTAAACAACTTTAAAGCTCAAATAAAATAGTTTTAAAGAGGCCCTATTATGATTTTTGGGATTTTACCTTTCCTTTAGTGTGTAATATAGCTGTTTGTGCATGTAAAGGTCTGCAAAGTTACAAAGCACAAAGTCCACACCAAAGGGAGTTACTTTCTCCCACAGAAAACACTGCTCACATCTGAAACGCCTGGTTTGCAGTCCAGCCATTACTTCCATGACATAGCTACGCCACTATGAATACATTTGCATAATGCCCGCCTAAGGGCTACTTAGGATGCTTTCACACTGGCAGTTTAGTTCAAAACAGAGCACGGTTCGCATGAAAAATTGGTAATGTGAAAGCTGTCATGCGGACCGGGGAGCACACCGCAGTACCGAACCCGAGACTACCTGTAGGAGGTGGTCTAAGTTCGGTTGCAATAGAACTGTAGCACGATTTGCGTGAATGTGAAAGCAACTCGGACTCGGGTGCGCACTCGTTCAGGAAGTAAAGTAACCTGCGCATGCGTTTTTCATTCCTGAATGTCCCAAAAAAGTAATGACATCACAATGACTTTCAAGTACAATCAACACTATAAATACTGTCTGTCTGTCTGTCTGTCTATCTGTCTGTCTATCTTATAAATACTATATATAAATACTATTATAGGTTATAAATATAGGGTATAATAGGAGATGACAGTGGCGATAACTTCACCTTGGACACGAGCGTGAGTAAGCGTGCAGTGTAAACAAAGATGCAAATGTATTCCTTGCAATCAGCTGTTTCCTCAAAAAACGCCGTTTGCGAGCAGCAGCAAGCCGCCTTCCCCTGGACATCTGATGAGTTACGCCATGAACCGCACATATACGCAGTTGTCGTTCACTCTGCTGTGCATAATGGCACCAAAATAACAAAAAAACAAAAGTATGATGAGTCGCATTGTGTTCTCCATGCGTTACGTAAGATGAACGCAAATGGACCGGGATTCGATAGAATCAAGTGAGTGTGAAACCAGACCAATGCTGCGGGGGGCACCGGGAACAATTGCACTCGGAATCGGACCATAGTAAACGTGCCCAGTGTGAAAGCCCCCTTAGCCTTGGGAGCTGAAATTCGGTTATGGTAACGGGCATTACATTTCTGACACACGCTCTAAGCAGTTGACCAATCACAACAGACTGGGCCAGCTGGCCAATCAGAGCACACTGGGCTTTTCGGAAAGGGGGGATTTAAAGAGACAGGAGTTAAAACAGAGCGTTTCAGACAGAGCGTAAAAAAAGGTACTGCTGCAATGTACAGTATGTAAATGCAGTAGGTTTTTGAACATTAAAGCATGAAAACCTATTCTAGTAGACCCCCAAAATAAAATTATGAACCTGTAAATGAGCATAATATGGGCTCTTTAAAATAATTTTTGCCTTTTTTTTTTTTTTAAGAAAAGGGGGCTTAACTTGTTTGAGCTTAACTTGTAAGGAACCCAAATATTCCTTTAAGGTAACAATTGCAGGTTACCTCTTTTTACAGTGTGGTGTTATTCAAAATGTATCTTACATTTATGGAACAGGATGTGGGGTAAGTTATGCAAAAATTTAGTTTACTTACATTAGAAGTGAGTACAATAAACTCATTGTATGCATTTCACCTCATTTCTAATAAGCGACAATATCTAAGAAAAAGTAAAAAGCAGAACCTACAGAAAGGGCATATTGAGCCTTTCTAAGTCAAGGTTCAACATTGGAGCATTTAAAAGTAAATTAGATTGATCATGTTTATATATTTTTCACCTACTTTCTCATTTAATCATGCAATATTTTGCCTTTAGATGCGTGGCCTCCAATACCATAGTTCTCAGTTCTCCAGAAGGACATATATCAGCCTTGGTGGAGAAAGGAGGTTCTTGCGGGACCCACCCTAAACTGGCCCTTTCTGGAATGGCTGAGGTAAGCCTTATCTGCCTCCACAACATAACTCCCAACCCCCATCCATTTCCTCTCTGCTGCCCAAAACACCACATTAAATGAAAATCCAATTTGTTAAAATCTCTCATAAACTCAACCTCCTCTCAGATGAATGCATTACTGTGTATGGTGATGTCTCAAGCAAGAGATCTATCCGTAAGCACTCACATATGCTAGCCCTGCTTCTGATTTATGACATGCCTAATCAACTGAGGAACTTGGCCTACTGCTGGGATCACACAGAGCACAGACACACAGCATTAAAAATTACCTCTGATATCGCAAGGTGCACCATTAATGAAAAACAAAAAAAGGATGATTGTACTCCTCAGTCTCTCTGAATGCATTGTGATGATGCCTGGTTTAATTCTAATGAATTCAAATGTTTGATCTGAATATATTTCTAATGAATTGGCTGCACTCTGCATCTGTACAATGAACCATTACAGCATTGTGGATTGTACACATTTCAGTCTTAAGACTTCATTTGTATGACAAATTTCCATAAAACAGATTAATATTTAACATTGAGGACATTTCTAGTGTCCCCATAATTCAAATCGCTTACAAAACATACTAAACGATGTTTTTTTGAAAATGTAAAAATGCAGAAAACCCTTTTGTGAGGGTTAGGTTTAGGTTTAGAGGTAGGGTTAGGGGATAGAATCTATAGTTCGTACAGTATAAAAATGATTATATCTATGGAGAGTTCTCATAAGGATAGCTGCACCAATGTGTGGTGTGTGTGTATGTGTGTGTGTGTGTGTGTGTGTGTGTGTGCGTGTGAAGCCTAAAACAAATAAGTGTGATTCTTTGGATGTGCCAATCATCCATCAGCTGTGAAGAGCATGAGTTGAAACACAAGCATGCATACGTATGTGGGTGTAAATCAGCAAGTGTGAAAAATTGTAATTGTGATCCCAGAGAAAAATGTTATAGCTCTGAGCTTGAGCTTTCATAGTGTTTAATGGTGTTCCCAATTGTGTTACATTGAAGTATTAACTGTTTCTACAAAACTTCCTTAGGATAATTAAAAATAGACACAAATAAGGCAGTTGTTAATATAGTGAAGAATACAGAGCTATAAAATTTATGTGGATAGCATTGCTCAGTTAATTTTGTCCTGGAAGAATTTGATAAGAAATATTTGAGTACATATGGAAACTTTTGATCGCAGACTTTGGTCTCTTGTTTGTGACATTATTGAGATCTCTTCTAAAGCTCTAGAGAAGACACATGTGAGATGTCTTTTTCTCAGTAAACACATTTTACAAAGCTTAAACAACAGTCCCAATTGCTCTCCATTTCATCTCATTGCTGTCTAAGAGCAACATTTGAGATATTAAAGAGATCTCATTTGTGATTTTTCTAACCTATGGGTTTGATATAAAGATTATAGCCATAGGCCATATTTTTATACTCAGTAAACACTTGATCTTCTCATTTTTATCTTAAAAGATTTCTATCTCTATATTGCTATATGAAGAGAGGCCTTAGACAGTAAGGTAATCTTGACATGCAATGATACAGATAATATATATATATATGCAAATTAACCATCCATCTTTGTAAGGCTCTCAAATAGCATGTCATCCATAGTAGTAGTTGGTCTTATAAATGAGACAATGAGCAGTTAAAAAACAGCATCCACTTTCCTTTTTGAGTTTCTATAGTTGTAATACACTGGTCTACAGACAAAAAACATTTAATCATATGGTGACAATACATTTGAACCTCACTTGCATCATTTCAGCCTGTTCCATCCTTTCTGCAGCTACAAAGATGAGTTATCAGAAAAATCCTTCTTGATACAATGCAGATGCTTCATCTCTAAGATGGAGGCTGTCTGTACCACAGCTGGGGGAAGAGAGGACATCTGAGAAGCCTCTCTTAAAAACTACCCCTTGATCCCTACAGCTTTCTTTGAGTACTTAGATTAAGACTGTGGACGTGGACTCTCATTAAGTGCATAGTGCGATGGTGATATTGATATCATTTAATGGCTGACATTTGATAAGTAATCCAATTGGTAAATGAGGCCGATATAAAATGGCTGAAATTACACTTATTTCACTCAACATTGACACAAAATCCATTAAAATATTTGAATGTTTTAGAACGTTTACTAAAATGTTTATTATGTTGCCAAGGCTGTCGTTAAATTTTGGAACTTAGAACAGTTATTCACCAAACTAAACATGGTTACGGGCATGGTTATGGGCTGATGCCAAAAGATTCAACATGGCCAAATATAGGCCAAATATATAATATGTATTAGACTATCAATACCTGATATAAAACAAGTGAAATAACATTAATCAATCATTTCTTCTGGGAAAGATTTGATAGAATTATGACAGAAATGCAGCCAGCACATTAAAAGAGTTTTTGTAAGAACAGTACGTTCACACACGACCCCTTCAGAAACCTGGAATCACTTGCATTAAAAGATAGCTCTCAAAATGATATTCTGTGATAAATGTTCATATTTTGTGAAAAATAATGTAAGATCCATTGCTATTTTAACAATAATCATACCCATGAAACTGTGCCATAAAGCTCCAGAGCAGAAAAAATAAATTGGTGCCTGGAGAGAGAGAGAGAGGGTTCAGTCCGAGGAATCGCTGAGCACCTACCAACAGTATCTACTCCATATACAACATGCCATATACAAATCCACACACATGCCTTAATTTGATGTAGAAATGTCCTCATCCTCCTCCAGATGACCAAAATTATCTCATTTTATAGACTGAATTAATCCAGACAATAATCATAGTCTTTCAAAATTCGAATCAAAATCTAAATTTTGCCATTTCTGGTCATTATATGGCCTAAAAATATTCATCTTTCATCAAAATGTAATAACTTGCTCCACCTCTGAAACAACTTTACTTTCCAGGCTCACATCACCAGTATCGCTAATTTTTCAATGAGAGATTACACTCTTCTTCAACCACCTGTCTCTATTCTGGTTTGTGCAGTAACACCCACTTTTCACAAGCCAATCAATTCCTGATTGATAAAATCAAGTCCTGCCTAAAAAAAACTCCCGTTAAACGTCCTGTTTAACGAGATCACATACGGAAGAAAAATGGGTTGCAAATGCCGGTTCCATGTTGACTTTCAAATCAATACATAAATGGATTGGGAATATTGCTTTAAGTTTGAGTATAAACACACAAAACAGGTTTGGGGTGATGGAGTGATGCAGTTTGGTTTGTCAACAACTATTTGTCACAAAATGACGAGAGTAGGGGGCAAATGCTATAGTAGCTCACAAATCCTAGCTTCTATCTCAAAGCATCTCCTCATACAGCTCCACAAACTGCCTTCTCTTATGTAACCAATTCCTTTATCACTGCCACTATCATGTGCTGTTTTGATGATGCCAATTCTACCTTCCTGATGACATTTTTCCTCCTTTTTACTCCCCATTCTTCTTGTTAGCAGCCCTCAATAGTGATAACCTTTGCAGATGAAACACATCCACGAGGCCTTCAAAGATAACTAAAGCCTCTTTTTGAGCATCTAGACAGGCAACCGCCTGGCCAGAGGAAAAACTAGCAAGATGATATATGGTCTCCTCACATATGAGAAGCTTTAATAGTGTCATTGTCCTATATCCCTCTGTTCTCATTAATTAAACATACACTCCATCAATATGCTCTGGGAGTGGTTTTGCCTTTCAGGTATTTCATACAGCGCATGGGAGGAGATATATGCTTGATTTATTTCATATCACTGGATGGCATACATCAAAATGAGACGTAAATTATCGCAGAAACAGAAAATGTCAGATATTAAGTGCTCATTTATTTAGTTTACTGCAAATGGCACCAAGAACAGATGCATAATTCATGACTAAAACAAAAGCGAATGAGTGCAAAATCACACTGCTTTTGACTATCACACTGGTTTTGACTGACACACTTGTTTGGTCCCATCCTCTAAACAGTACAGCAGAATTAGTCAGCTCCTTGCTCATGCCTTCCCTCCCTGCGCTTGATGAAATTTCACCCTCACTGCCACTGAGATCTCACCCTCCATTTTACTGCCTTTTTCTGTGCCTCTGTGCTCTCTCTGCCTCTCTCCCTCAGCCATGCACGAATACCAATAAAAAACGGTGTACTCTCACACCCCTAAACCATAGACATGCACACTTTTGAATGCACTGAACATGCTTCCTCCATTTTATACATTCAGAAGGACCCTTCCCCCACCCCTGCTGCCCCTTACACACACACACACACACACACACACACACACACCTCACTTAATTACAGCTTCTGTTCCCTGGTTTGGTCTGAGATGTTCTGTGATAAAAAGCCTGGTCACAGGAAATATGAGGTTAAAATCAAACTGAAATGGCTAAAAACAGACACGAACATGACTGAATGGTCAAGAACTTCACAGGTTTGCTTCATACAATGCCTCACCTTTGGCTATATTTCATCACTGCTAGGCACTGTGCCCACATTTTACGAACAAAATGTTAGAATGAATAAGAACGATGGTTAATAAAAATAAACAACATTCTCTGCTCTTTTACCCTCCTCCCACCACGCAGTCTTCTGATCCAAGGCCCTATCCACCATAGTAATTGAGAGGAACACGACTTCCCAATATTAAGATAAATTATCGAAATGGGTTTTTTAATGGCTGATGAATTCTTACATTTTTTTACATTTAGATTTTCCTAATCTTAAATATTTGGTTACAACCTTGATCTGATCCATGAAACAACATCACAACCCACAACTCTAGAAAAGGGATCAATCAATTGTCTCTTTAGCAATAAATGTCCATGTTTGATATTATTTCACATTATGCTTGGTCAGCAGCCTTAGCAGGTCACTGTCACCCATATACTGTATTACATTAATGGAGCTATATTCACTTGTTGCAACATTTCAAAATTTGTTCTGAAGTATAACTGAGCTCTACATGGTCACAGCAGCCCTGTCATCCCTTGTCAGATGATGCTTTAGATAAGTATGTGCATATGGGATTGATGAAACCATGATGAACCAGTAAATACATGAAGATTAAACTCCTTCTCTGCATCCCGAGAGAATAAATCTTGATGAACATACTGTTAGATTACGACACATGCAGTATGAATGTGTGCTGAGGATAAACACTGGATGAATCCTTTAAAAAGATATTGTTCTGGCTTCTATAAGCTACAATGCACAACGTTTTAACCAGAGACAGGAGCCCACTGAATATGCTCACAGCTTCAACCTAGCAACCACATACACCAAATGCCTACCGCCTGCTGCCTACTCTCAATGCCCCCAGTGGCTGTCAGGCAAAGAAACAGCATTTACCTGGTCATACCAGTCCCGATTGGAACAGGTGCACTCCGGCCACCATCCTCCTTGCCCTCCTGAGTTGTTACCATTCACCTTGGGGCCGCCCTTGGATTGGCTCTTCGGGTTAGGGCCTCCAGGACCCCCAGCCGACATAATTTTCCCTTTACTTCTCCCCAACGTACCCCCTCCACCCATGCCCCCTCCTCCACCTGAGGTTTGGGGTGGTAAGGTCTGGCCAGCCCCATAGCCGGCCGGGTATCCATAGGGCTCGGGCTGCCAGTCTCCGTATGCTGGGGCATCCATCCTTCGCAGGGCGGCCATGCGGGTCACTTCATAGCATTCTGGGCACTTGCAGCAGTGGTGATGTTTGTGCATGCTGGCTAGTTCGCGCGGTAAGGCGCTCTCTGTCGCTTTCTATCTCCCTCACTGCTGCTGCTGTTGCCTGCTCTGATCAAACGCAACACACATGGAACAGCAACGGCGGTACAAAACACACAAATCACAGGAGTCTCGCCAATCTCTCTCCTCCTTTGAACCCTGTTAGTCTCCTCTTTGTTCCTCCTGATCCAGAAAAAGAGATGAGAAGGTAGCAAAAGGGAAATGGAAAATAGAAAAAGGTCCGCAATCTTCCTATGTTCGATGTAAAAGATTTGGAAAAATAATGCTGAAAATAGCGTGTATGATCTCAGAATCAGAGACCAGCCCCGATGGTAGATTGCTCTTCTTGCTTCTCTTCGTTCACAGTGATATGCACAAAGATTCATAGATATTCAATTGCTTATATATGTATATATTTACACACACACACAAATACATATAAAAATATCAATTTAAACAGACAAGCACAAATACAGTTATATACAGGTATATGATGTTCATATATATTTATATAAATATGCGTGTGTACAAATATATATCGATATATATATATATATATATATATATATATATATATATATATATATATATCTATCTATCTATCTATCTATCTATCTATCTATCATATATATATATATATATATATATATATATATATATATATATATATAAACAATTTCTATATATATAAATGATATCCGTGATCAAATCTTCCTCTGAATTTCTCTGCTTCCCAGATTTCTTCCTTCTGCATTTCCTCCTGCTTTGGAAAGCGTTTTCTTGCCTTCTCTCTCTCACTCTTTTCCCAGCCTGCAGAGAGGAGCTGAGCACTGGATTGAGTCTCAGCCTGCTTGCCCTAGATGTGGATTATACAGAGGGATGCAAGCAAGCGAGAGAGAGGGAGAGAGAGAGGCATAGAGGAGGAGAGGGAGATGCATAGCAGCATCCCTCCAGCACCTCAGCCCTGACAGCCACAGCCAATCAACTCACAGCACAGCCATCAGCAGCAGCACCAACACAGGACTGACTGCTTCAGTGACTGCTCTTAAAGGGCCAGCGCATCCAAAAATCATCAAGCACACAGAGGCGCAGAGAGCATGTTATTCACCACAGTTTCACTATAAGGAAGGCTGAAGACTTGCTTTTAGGATTTAATATAGACAGAGCTACATAAATGGGCTGATGAAATAGCATGATCTATTTGTATAAGATGATCTATCAGGTCACTTGAGGATAAAAAAAAAAACCCTATTAAACTGTTCCATTCTGTAAAATAGACATTAAAGATTAAAGAGTTAAAAATGCTTGATGATATACAACGTCAACAAACAGCACATTTATCCTCATTATGTCTCAGCTATAGCAAACAAATTTGACTTTAACGAATGAAACAAGTGTAACAAATCAAAACACCAGATGTTCATCATATTAAAATCATTCCTATTCATCAATAATCAGTCGCAAAAGGTGGACACCACATCTGAGATATTCACATAGATTGCATTTTATTTTCACAAAAGCATTATCAATAAAAGAGTGTGTGTGATATTTAGGGATCTCAATCTAAAATTCAGTTGCTAGGTTTCCATGCAACTATTTTTATGCAAATTTTAAATTTTCAACCCGAACGGAAACGCTGGATGAGCCTACTGTATTATTGTCACAGAGATGATTCTTCTGCTTTTATTACATGGATTAATTTTACAATTAAAATCCATTCACGGAAAATTATTTTAATTATAATAATATTATTTATATTATTTCTTAGCAACTTGCTTTACGGTAGGCCTACTTTGTCATTTTGTACATGCTATCTCTGCTATCTCTCTTCACTGACATGTGCATGTCAAGACATGAAGAGGGGGGAAAAGATTCAGTCATTTAAACAGAACTTTTCATTTCATTTTCTATTGTAGGCTAACAAGAAAAAAAAACTTAAAATCTATGTGAAATGTTACATAAAGGGTTGGAAGGGTTACTTTTGAAATGTATTCCACTACAAATGACAGAATACATGCTGTAAATGTAATTTGTAACATATTCCGGTAGATTATTCAAGGTCAGTAACGTATTCTAAATACTTTGGATTACTTCTTCAGCACTGGTAGATTTTTTCACTTGTTTTGACTATAAAAACTTAGTACTCAAAAAAGTACAGTAAGACAAAATACACATGTTAAAAATACATTCTCTGAAAAAACTACATAACTTATGCAGTGTAGTTTCTAAAACAAGATAAATCAAATTGATCTTGTTTTAAGGATTTTTAGATATTTTTTACAGGAAAACAATAAAAAAATTATTATCAAGAATATGATTTTTGTCCTAATATCAAAGGTCTTACTACAAAAAAAGAAATTATGATCCAACGTGAATTTTCTTGATAAAAAATATGATCGTGCCTGGTAACATGCATGTAAAATGGCTAGAAATAGCATTTTAGCTTAGCGTAAAGCTGACAATTAACACAAGGTTTATTTCTATTTCTTCTGCTCCAAACTTACTTCAAACTTACTTCTCTGTCTGCTCGTATGAATGTAACACATCATAAGAAAGTGTTTCACCGCTGTTCAAATGCACTTTGGATCGCATCATTTATATGTATAAATGTTTTCCATCTGAAAGGATTAAATATTAAATGAAACAAATGACAATAAAATGCAATGTAATCTCTTCAGTAATCAAAATACTTTTTGAATGTAACTGTATTTTAAATACCAATGATTTAAACTGTAACTGTAGTGTAATACAGTTACTTATATTTTGTATTTTAAATACTTAATCCTGGTACATGTATTCCGTTATTCCCCAACCCTGGTTACATATTAGCTTACTTAATCTATCATCAGTGGATCCATCCATTGGCTCAAAGAACTTGATGATTTTGATTAATCTCAGTGACGAGTCTTTTTGTTCACCAAAAAGATTTGTTTAGATTAGATCATTGATTCGTTCATTGATCATTTCTGAAAATTAGGCTTTTGCGTCAGTAGTTGGTGCCAAATTACCATCTTTTACACTTTGAACAAGGAAAAAGCAGATTATTCAGTTGTTCACGATCTGAACAATTGAATTACCATTTAATAAATTTGTGTCTCAACAATTATACTAAGAGACTTCAGCACTGCAGAGTGTTTAAGCATCATAAGTGTTTCCACACAAATGTCAACAATGCATATGAATGTTATGAATAAATGTTACATTTATATAGTGCTTTTCTGATACTACTCTCAATGCGCTTTACATAGTGAACAGGAGACTCTCCTCAACCACCACCAGTGAAAAGCATCCACCTGGATGATGCAATGTCAGCCACGGTGCACCAGTATGCTCACCACACACCAGCTGTTGGTGGAGAGGAGAGAGTAGAGTGATACAGCCAATTAATGGAGGGGGATTATTAGGAGGCCATGATAAGGCCAATGGGGAAATTTGGCCAGGACACCGGAGTTACACCCCTACTCTTTACGAGAAGTGCCCTGGGATTTTTAATGACTACAGAGTCAGGACCTCGGTCTCATCTGAAAGACGAAACATATCTATCATACTGTGAACTGCTGAGCATACCTTTTTATTAAGCTATACAAAAAAAGACAATACTAGCTTAAAAATAATTATGAGTTTGTGACGAGGAGGAGGGCGTGGCCAGGCCGTAATGAGAGGGACAAAGAAGAGCCGGGGTTGCCAGTTCGAGAGAGAGAGATGCACAAAATTGTGTGTGTGTGTGCGTCAGTTTTATGTTGTGTTTTGTTCATTTGTGTCATTAAAAGTTTATGTTGACTGCTCAGCCGGTTCCTGCCTCATTCTTGCCCATATTGTGAACAAGTTACAGAGTTTCAATAAAGTCTGTATGCCATTTTAATAAGTTATCACCCTATTTTATTCATAATTCATCCAGCCTATTTTCTTTTTGAACGAGATTGCCGAATTTAACAAATGACTAGCCTCCTCCTCTCATTTAGTTGTTCAGCAGATCCTCATTTATGATGACAGATTCATGCATTTCGTTCACAAACAAGTGAACCAATGCATTCAGTTTCTTCATGAATGAGACTTCTTAACTCGATCAGACACAAATGACCGACTTAAACTTCAGTGAAGGGGTGTATTCCTTCAGCTGGTGAAACCAGTGATATCCCTTAACAGCCTGCACTCGAATGCTATTGGCTCACGCTAAAGTCAGTCTTACAGGCATGAAAAGTCACCAAAGCAGTCTCACACTTCCAGTGCAGGCCAGTCAAAAAGCATTACAGGTATGGTTCCGTGGGCTGGACAAAACATTTCAGAGGGCCGTATTTGGCCCGTGGGCTGTAGTTTGGGGACCCCTGACTTGGTGTGACCAGCCCAGCGAAAGGTCCGACCTTGGCACACAATTATTCGAACATGGTCCTTGACTTTCAGAAGTGTTCAACCCACAGCTGGTCATTAAAGTGGGTCCTCTCAATCTGCCAGAACAGTCAGAACAATCCGCCGCCAGCACTCCCAGGTATACGGAGGCTGGCAGCGTATGGGCATAGCAGCCATTTCAGCTCTCACTAGGCAAGATATTACATTCATTCCCCTGGCAGCATTTCATAAAAATATGTACAACTGCTTCAATACAACTAATACAACACTCTCCGAAGCAAGGAGGTCATTCAGCTGCTCCATCATATTAAGACGGGCTTCCAAAAGATAATGCGCATGACGTAGTCGATGAAAATGTGCAATGATTCACATTTTCTTTGGTCAATTTTTTAGAAATGTGCTTAAAAAATTCAAAACGTTTGAATGGATACCCTGCAACTCATCAGTCGAGCCTATAATGATGGCATCTATATAAACTTGCAGAATTAAGATAAATAGTAATTACACACTTTGGTATTTTTGGGAGTAAGTCATGTCTCAAAATGGAGAATAACTGAGTAAGAGAGGTTGAAAAATAAAAAATAAAAAGTTCAAACTGATGGTGGACCATCACCTTTATGTAGACTGATGAATTTGGCTTATGTTAGTTAGTCATCAATGTCTGTCAGGGAAAGTTGGACGGGGACATTTTTTTTATTTTATTTGACAATCAATTAAATAGGGTGACAGTTTGGAGATATGTGTGATTGAAAGTCTGAGTGTGAGTCTATGATGACATAAAGATTTATTTGTGTGTATGATCATTAATGAAAGAAAAACTCAACTCAGCTACAGGCCTAAATAAAATCTGGATATCTAAAGGCAATACATCCTCAGAATAATAAAAAAAAAAAAATCCATATTTACTTAACCTTATTTGACAACAAAACATTCTGACTAAAATGCCTCAAATGAGGATACTTGTCTGTCTCTTTAAGAACTGTTCCGCTATTTAAAATATGCTTGAATTTGAGCATTGGAAACTGACTGTTTACTGATGTGGCCTCTGTCTATGCATGCTGGAGCATGTGGATGCGGAAGCATGGCCATTTGTATGTGTGTTTCTCTGTTTATGCACGTGTGAGTTTCTCTGCACACTGTTCATTTGCAGTCCAGAAGGCACAAAAAGCAGGCTCAGCCACACTTAATTATATGCAACTGTAACTCACTTCATTACCATGGTACTCTACTCAAGCAAACTTTCTGATTTCCATGAAGATGACCAATCAGAGATCAAAACAGTGTAATTAGCACACAATGAGGAGAGTACAAGTGGTGCTTGGCAGTTGAAAAAATGGAAAAGCAAACAAATTCAACATAACACATATGACTGGGCACGCTCATGTTGTGACTACTCTTTTCCCTCTGCTTGCCTTTTTTTTTTTTCCTCCACTTTTCTCCCCAATTTGGAATGCCTAATTCCCAATGCACTCTAAATCCTCGTGGTGGTCTAGTGACTCGCCTCAATCTGGGTGGCGGAGGACAAATCTCAGTTGCCTCTGCGTCTGAGACTGCGCATCTTATCAGATGGCTTGTTGAGCACGTTACCGCGGAGACATAGCACATGTGGAGGCTTCACGCTATTCTCTGTGGCATCCACACACAACTCACCACGCACCCCACCGAGAGCGAGAACCACATTATAGCGACCACGAGGAAGTTACCCCATGTAACTCTACCCTCCCTAGCAACTGGGCCAATTTGGTTGCTTAGGAGACCTGGCTGGAGTCACTCAGCATGCCCTGGATTCGAACTCGCGACTCCAGGGGTGGTAGTTAGCGTCTTTATTCGCTGAGCTACCCAGGCACCCCCTACTCGCCTTTTCTATATAGTTTTCCTTTACAGCACATTCTTATAAAGGGTGTTCACTTCCATAGTCTCAATCTAAGTAAGTATGATTTTAAAGGAATTTAAAATCTTACTGGTCATGGATGAAGAGGAGAGCAAAAGGTAGAGAAGCAGAGCTTGCTTATATGCATGCATTACATGCTTGCATTATGTCATGTGTTTGTGTAGCTTCTGGAGTGTGAGTGCATGTTGGCGTTTCTAGTATGAATTTTCACTATGAAAATTGTCAAAAATAATTAATTAGTTTAATGCATGTAAAAGAGCCTTGTGTTCTAAGTTACATTTAAGTGCCTTTTATATGTAATCTTAGATGTTCTTGCTACATTCATTATATTATGAAATGGAACTGAAGACACAAAGCTGATGAGCATGTTTGATTTTGTCTGAAATATAAAATTGGAGAACTGTGTTCATTTCTATTTGCAACCCTGTTCTCATTTGCAAAAGACTGTGTACACAGAAAGGACTGTGTGACGGTACAGACAGATGCATCCTCCCAGGCTGAATTACATACTACAGATGGATGGTTAAAAAATAGAGACAGCAAATGCAGTTTTATCACACATAAGTACTGAAGGCTTGGATGGATCTTTGACTAAAAACAAAGAAAGAGTATTCTGAGATTACAAAACAGCTTTCTATACTGCATGCCTAAGTGAATAGCTCAGGCACATATTACTCTGAAAATTAAAAACCAACCTCTGTCCTACTCTTGAGAAATTGGACATGAGCCTATTGTTGATTTATTATATAAATGAGAGGGGTTGTAAAATGCATGGTTTTAAGGGTAGTGCAGAGGTAGTGTAGATTCTACCATAAGACACACAGCATACCTTATATCTGACAGCCTCATTGTCAGTTTCTGCATTCCCACATTACATAAACCCCCCAACCATCCTCACAACCCCCACATATTCTCTCACATAGAAGGTATCTATAGAACATTTCTGTAATTTCTGTGCATTCTCACAGCAGCCCATGTGACTGCTCTCTTGTCACCTGACAGGATGTACACCCAAAAAAGGCCAGATGAGACACAGGCAGTCTTAAACGGGTAGTAACATTCTTGAACGATTCCTTTGAATGAACCACAGAAAACCACTGTATGAAACAGGTGCAGAGCAACCTTTGAAAAAGAGTGATGATAGTCAGAGGATTTCTTGACTATTTAACATTACATTAATTATGAAAGATAAAACTAATTTAATAAATGTAATAATCATCACAGATTCCATATGAAAGACACAACATAAATTAAATGAGATCTTACTGGTCTATACATTTTGAGTGCCTGGACACAGATATGGAGACTAGTCATTCCATGCTGAATTGCAAAGGCAAGAGAGGGGTTTGGGTAATCACCTAAACACTTGTATCTCATTGAGTCGTCGCATTTCCACACTCACTGACACAATAAACTGAAGTACCTCTGAAGGCTGTGACTCCTATTAATAGGCCTGGTGACAGAAAACAGCTGCTGTACCAAACACCGCACATCTGACTGACAGCATAATGATAAGGAAAGTGAGAGAAAGAGAGAGAGAGTGAGGAGAGGAAAAGAGAGATGGAGAAAAGAAGGGAATATGAGATGCTTTTGAAATGACTAGAAGTTGGAATTGAGAGGTATTGACGAGAAGAGAGTGTGTGATAACGAGAGGGTGAGTAAAAAAATTGTGGACGGCCCAGAGAGAACGAGAAATAGAGAAGAGTAGTGATAGATCGATATATCGGCAAGCACAATTAATCAACCGATATTTGGCCATTAGAGATTATTGGCATTAGCCGAGAACCAGGAGTGTTAAAATCAACCAGAAGGCTTGAATATTGATAGTAAAATATTTTTAGTAAACAGGACATAAGACCAATTTTGTGTATATCACATTTATTGTCATTAAATTGTATATACACTTTTTATTATTATTATTTTATCACAACATAATTTTTGTCATTGGCATTATATTGGCTATTGAAGAACCAATATCATTTAATCACAAGAGAGGAGCAAAGTAAATGTAGTAAAGGGGTAATGAAAACCATGAGCAAGATATGACTGGACTGAAAATGACTTGGGGGAGGGGGGTATAACTCAAAATGTTTGCTGATGAACAAATGGGAATGAGAAAGCATGATCATACAGAGAGAGAGAGAGAGAGAGAGAGAGAGAGAGAGAGAGAGGAGATGCCTCTGTTTTGTCAAATGCACATTCCTATTAAACGCTTTTGCAACGTTAATTATGCATTGTCCTCATATTTATAGAGCATAGCAAAAACATCCAGTTGCATGCTGCATTTTCGCTTGTATTGTGAGGCTGAACACATATGAGAAAAGCAGAGAGATGCAACAGAGACAGGAAAACAGTGACAGAGAGAGCGGGAGTGAGAGAGGCAGCCAGTCTGTAGGGATGCAAGTAGGGGGAGGAATTTGGTTTCCATGGCAACATGCGGAAGGCTGAGCTCTAGGTGTCCGTTCCAGCTCTAACTGCGTTGCATTGCACCGGCCCTCGTCTTGCTCCCCCTATCCTCCCCCACTCTCTTTTTCTCTGCAGCTTTCTCTCTCTTCATTCCTCCCCTCTGCCTTGTACCCCTCATCCTCCCTCCTAATGTGCGGAAGACACGACGCTACATTCAGCTGAGCATCACCCAGCCCTGCTGTCAACAGAACACTACTGCCTTGCAGAGAGCTTGTGCTTTGATGTAGACACTGGAGGCTCTTTCTTCTAAACACGGCGGTCCCACGCTCTTCAGCAACGACCTGAGACCCCACCCACTCTCCCATCTCCACCTCAAGCCCCCATCCCTCGCACTAGATCTCCGTTCATCTGAATCGTCAGTGCCCCCAGGCAGGGTGCTGCCACATGCCGCTGGGGGTGCTGTGATTGGAAGGATGTGAAAATGAGTGCTGCCATGATATAGTGGGACTTGATCGTTTTTCTGAGAGACATTTCTGTGTGATTACAGCATCGTTGCTTTTTGCTTTGGGAGAGTCTGCTTGTTCAAGCTGCAATGCAGCTAAGCTACAAATTAGATATGTGGACACAGAAGCACAGTGCACTGCTACAATCCATATTTCACCATGATCATTACATACAATAGTACATGTGTCATGGACACTATATCTAAATCAACAATAAATACAGCTTGTGGTCAAACCTCATAATGTGGGAAATGTATGTAAGGAGATCGAATCACATTCATAGGTTTTAAATAGCATTACATAAGATGAAATTCTAGACATCAAATTAGACAAACAAATGTGACCATTTTGAGTCACTTTGACACAGAGACGCATTTTGAATTTTATGCACTAAAGTAAAAAGAATAACATTAAAATTATTATATCAGCCTACATCTATATGATTATGTATCAACAGTTTGAAGAAATGGTTAGAAACATAATGATTTTACCATTAGAAAGCTGAGACTTTCCTTTTTAGAGCATACAACCCAAAATGTGATACTGGGTCAAAGTAACTCAATATTGTGGAGCAAGTCACAAATGTCAGTTGTATTAGTGCCAGTCCTTGCGAAAGCTAATAACATGATATTATAATGGGTGAAACTATTTAGCATTTTTGTAAAAAAGTTGTACCTCTTATGAATACAGAACAACTTACTGGCCACTAACCTTGGGTGTCTCCACATGGGATCTGCTAACAAGTCCAGCCACTCTCTCCAACACCTTAGAGCTCCTCCTGCTGGTCACACGCACTCTTGACACACCCTCCTCACCCGAATTCTGCCACAAAAATCATACTCAATCAGTGGTTGATGTAACATATGAAAAGTAATCACATAGCAAAAACAGCATAGAAATTGTTTATTCTACGGAGAGAAAAACTAAAACTAAAGAAACATCAATTTTTGAGAAACAATATGGATCTGCCCCTTACAGACATACAATTTTCCCATTTCTTGTACTAAAAATCACAACTGGAGCTTTGGAACAAGTCATGACAGCCTCAGGAACAAAGACCTCTCTCACTGTCCCTTCAAAAGCTGTTTCAAACTCTAGAAGGTTCTTTCAGTGTCACTGCACAGCAACTGCCCTATTCTGAAACTCTCAAATCAGTGTGTATACATATAAACACAAATATACAGGGCATGCATGTTTGCACCATTAGGCCAGGCCACACCCACTTAATAAAGTTGCCAGAATAGAAACCACAAGTAAACTGCCACAACTAAAATTGCTTAACTAAAGAGATGACATGCAACATTTAACAAAACACAAAGCAAATTTACCATTTTATCCCAAACTGACACATTGTCTTCATTGGTGACCAGCGTAAACTGAAATGAAACGAGGCTGCAGTACTCCAGGTTTGCCTTCATATTTTCTCCCACTCTGCTTGAGGTGAACACTGCAGCTCAGAACATGTAGGATTCCTGCAGTCTCAAACCTATAGACGAACATGGGGGCACTGCAGGTGTCCAATGCCACTGAATCACTACAGCTGACACATGACATATTGCTTTGCAATATACAGTACTGTGGTTGAATTATGTACAGCCTGATACTTTTAACGTCACAGGCATTAAGGCCATATTATGTAAGTGTTTTTTCTTCACGACTTATAAAAAGATCAAAGGAAAGACCCACTGTCCTTTGCTATTTTACACAAAGGCTTCATGTTAATTGTGCTGTAAATTATTCCAGTCCCACTGTCTTTTTTTCCCTTCCCTTTGCACCAAATGGTGGAATTTGCAGACTCATTTTGTTTAACGTCTCTCAGGTGACCGCATGCTATGAATGTTAATGAGGCCTGTGCTGGACATTCAGATCCTGCCTTGCTCACAGCCTCTGCTGCCTCTCACTGTAGCAGATAACAGGGCTGTACCTGGACACACTGGCAGTGGGGCCTGCAATAGTCTCACCACACATCACACAGTGACCCCTGCAGTCATTCTGTGGAACATGTGTCACAATAAGATGAGGCTTCTGGAAATTGCCAGTTGTGGATCCGAAATGCTCTCTGCGAGGTTGCCCAAATGTGCATTCTTCATGGATTCTATTCATCTTGATCCATTTCAGCCGTACAGTCTCTGTACATAATGTGTGTTACACTGTACCAGGGATGCAGCACACAAATATTTCATTAATGGGTGTTTCTTCAACTTGGGGCAATTTCATGTCCCAGGTGTTTTAATCTTTATTAAAACTAACAGATTTAAACGTTTTGTTTGTGTTATAAGATGGACACATTAAAAATGACTTTTTTACCACATCTTCATTATTTATTTTTGGTACTTTTCAAATGCCTTTTTACTGTTTTAGCCTTGTCCCAGACCCAGACTTTCAGTATTTAACTATGAAAATCCATTATTAAAATACAAATAATTACATGTTGTAAACTACAACGTATGGCAATCTAAACAAAGAGTGAAATAAACAAACCATTTCCATATTTATTGCTTGAAAATGATTTCTATAATTTTTTCAAAAATGACTACTCTCCCACAGTTATGGCGTCATTCCACCACACCAAACAATTTTGTCCCTTTAAAAAAAAATTCAAAATCAAAAGTTAGTGTACTTGTTAACCAAGTCAACAAAAACATCAGTGAAGAACATGCTTGAAAGGAAATATAAGACAAGGGATATTTAAAGAAAACAAAGACCAGAACAGACCAGAAACAGATCATTATTCAGGTCAGTTTTTACCATAAATTCTCCTCCCTGCCCAGTAGGTGTTGATATGCAAGAAGAATGCAAATCACCAAAAACAAAAGAAGAAGAATGTAAAAGTGAAATTGGAGAGTGATAGTAAAAAAGGATTTAAATATTGAACTGTTTTTCACCCACACCTATCATATCACTTCAGAAGATATGGATTTAACCACTGGAGTATTCTGGATTCATTTTATGCTGTGTTTATGTGCATTTTGGAGCCTCAAAATTTTGGCACCCATTCACTTGCATTGTATGGACCTACAGAGCTGAAATATTCTTCTAAAAATCTTTGTTTGTGTTCAGCAGAAGAAAGAAAGGGATGGCATGAGGGTGAGCAAATGATGAGAGAATTTTCATTTTTGGGTGAACTATCCCTTTAAGGTAAATATCACTTGTTAGCATTACAGAAAGTAATTTATGTCAAAAATATCCGGTTTCATTTACTACGAAATATTATACAATATTCTGAATGTATTAGCAAGATGTATGTGTATATAGGCAAGGATTTCACCCTAATACCCCAATATGATTTACTTCGACCTAAATCATAAAAAAACCTACACTTCCCTGCTGCAAAAAATACAAAACAAAAAAAACAGTTTGGACCATCACGAATTTTAATGCTGGTCAAGGCTGGTATATGCTGGAAAGTGTTTGTTTGAGGTTATTTACCAGTAAAACAGAACTGGTGAAGCTGCTTGACCAAGGACAAACCAACACATCAGCATCCCATGCTGAGGAACATACAAGTGTCCAGCACAACATATGCTGGTCAACAGCAGGGTTTATGTGACTCTTTGACCTTCTCTCTTACTTTCTCTCTCCATCTCTTTCCCTATTTCCCATTTCTCACAGAATGTACACACAAATGCCTCACACAAAATCACAAACAGTTAAATGCATACCTCTGAGCCATAACTACACCAAAAAATTCATTTAATATGACTGAGAGATCAGTCAGAAATAAAATCATCTGAATTTAAATTTTCTTGAGCAAATCAAAGATATGAAGCAATAAAAAACCTGATTCTACCATCCTTTGAAACGTCTTTTAATATACTACTTTCCCGGACAAAACAGGGACTTTTTTTTTAGACAAACCCAAGTGTAAGTTTGTATCTACCCTCAGAGAGACCACAGAGTGATCCTCCCTCACTGCAGTTGTTTTTAAGAGAATCCAGACAGAAGTTGAGGTTATTTTCTGTACTGTGCCAATACTTTGCATGGTCATGTGACTACAGACACTTGTAACGAAAGGTCTTGGTGACATCATCACGCAGCCCACTGATGAACACTTGTGTTATCACTGCATTCCTTTCTAGAAATGACTAATGCTCTGTAATATCTGTAACTTCCATACCCAACCTCCTTCATTCTTTCTATTTGTCTCTTTATAGCTCAGCTTTTCTACATTGCAAGCATAAATCTCACTAAATTCTGTTAGATTTCTCTCAAAACAAGACTTAAAATCTTATGCCAGTTTGCTTGTCAAGTAAACAAAACATGTTTTAAGAATGTTTAGATATTTCTACTGGAAAACAAGACAAAAATACTTGTCTTGAAAATATTTTTTGTAGTGTAAGTAATAAAACAAAGCTGCCCTTTCTCTAGGGCTCTTACCTCCCATGTGTCCACAGGGCTGCTCTCTTTAACTCCATTTTGTGCTGCATTCATTTGCAGGGTTACCTCGTAGCATTCCTGAATATCTGAGAATAATGGAATAGTGATGTTATTGTGAAAATCCATTTAAATATTTTAGTTTTTTAGTAATAAGACTGAAACATGTAATACCACTGTATATTTATTAATAGCAAACTTATGCAAGCTGTTGCCACTGCACCACTGTATAAAATCTTAAATAGAATAGATTCAATTTATGGTGTTAATGATGCCAGCATTACAATTTCCACACTGCAAAATAATAATAATATTTTGTCTTTTTTCCCTCCAGTAAAAATGTCTAAACATTCTTACAACAAGATCAATTTACTTGACAAGCAATATGGCTTAAGATGTTAAATATTGTTTTCAGAGAAATCTGACAAAATATTTTGTCAACTTTATTGTTAAAACCAGAAAAAAAATATCTGCCAATGGTGTAATAAAAATACACTTGTTTTCCCTTTGAATTAAGTAAATTTTTCTTACCCCCATTGCCATTTTTATTATTATAATTTTATGCATAAACCTTATTATATTTAGCTAGATTTCTCTGAAAACAACATAAAATATCTTATACCATTTTGCTTGTCAAGTAAATATATCTTCTTTTAATAATGTTTAGATATTTTTACTGGAAATCAAGACAAAAATTCTGATTAAGAAAAAAACATTTGCAGTGCAGGACATCATAAAAATCTATAATTTTGTGGATTTTAGTTTGTGTGTTTTTGCTTTGCTTTGAGGTCATCTACTGTATATGCTAGTTTAGGCCTACTAACTGTTAATGAACAAATTTTCCCTTTACCATATAGGCTATAAGCATTTAAAATCTACATTCAAAAGCTCTCTAGAATGAGACGGTCTCTCCCTCTGCAACAAATCATGGTTCATGGCTGTGAAACCACAGTATAATGCCTATTTTAGGAAAAAGGGACAAGGCCTTTGATGTGTCCCACTAAAACTTCCTGTTTCAATAGCAAATACATCAACACAGGGCAGAAAACTGCCCTCGTCAAGCTATATCATGGGGTCTTTAATGGTCCACAACACAACAATAGATTAATAAGTCTTCAATCCAAGCTAAAAAGCACAGATGCACAATCTTCACAAGTCAAGTGAGCAAGGTCAAGAACTTTTGACTCAACTTGAGCATCGGTCCCACTATTCTGGCTCTCTATAAATATCATCCAGCGGCCTCATCCAAAATTCCTGTCCATTGTGGGTTTAGAGAGCCGACGCAATCACACTCACTAAGAGAGGCTTTCACCGTGACTCACTGATGATTGCACAGTGCCTGCAGACCTTAGCAGAGGTAACAGTGACTTTGGTGTTGAAGCTGTTTACACTTGTACAAGCTGGAACAATTGGGAACAATCAAAATAGGAACAGTATGTTATAATTGTGTATCATTAGTACAAATTAGTATAGTACACACGACTGCAGAACTGAGCAAACTATTCAGAAAGAAACCAACAGAAGCTTGTATAGACAGCTTGAGTCAAAAAACAAGAATGTGGGTGTAACATAGGTTAATGCAGGATGCAGTGGTTACCTAAGGACATGTCGATTGTTAACCTGTGTTAAAATACTTACTAATTTGTGAAACCCTCAGAGCAGTTGAAGAGATTATTTAATAGCTTCCCAGGGTACAGTACCATGGTGTCCAATAGTCTGATATTAAATAGGAAATCTTTTATTTTATTATTTTTTTTAAACAATTTATGATGCAAAATGGAGAAGAAATATGTAAGGTTCTGTAATTAATCACTACAGTAGTATTAAATTTGTGACATTGACCATGTTAACTCCCTTAACATGGATCATCACCTTTTACACAAACTTGTGGAACTTAAGAGCATGTTGTTGAAGTAAAAAGGGGGGCTTACCAAATACTAAGAAATACTGAAATTCACATTACATTTTCAATTTAACTTTTCACTCAAAGTATTGTGCTGATAAAATAATTTCTAATAAAAATCTAATTTAGTATTAAAGGTGCACTCAGTATTTTTTTCCCCATTAAAAAAGTTTTACTCCTAATGAAATGAATTGTAATTTTGAAACATATGTATAAATCCTGATCACTCACATGAGATGAGTACTCAAGTCATATCAGTAATCTTATAAAAGCTGTTTTATTCTACATGGGGCAGGGGTGCCCTCATGGGGGCTGCCATTTCAGAATCACCTGACCAGCTGAATACTACTCACTTAATCTCAGTAGCCTGCTTGTTATTGGACACTTTCACTCTTGGATTAAATTAATCATGTCTGATTGTGAACAGTGAATTTCTACAATGGCATCTGTAACTGAAAACTATTGATTTTGAATGATGCTGCATCCACGCCACTAGGTGTCACTGTAAGTCCAAGATGACATGAGCAAAAAGTTACTGAGTGTACCTTTAAATTAGAAAAATCCAAACCAGAAATACTTTGTGAGACTGAGACTTTTGGAACCAATTGTTTATGCACTCTTGTAAGCTGCAAAAGCATCTGCCCTGGCACATTCATTGTAAATGGCAACGTCTAAAAGTGAAAGGCGGCAGAAGCCTAACTACAGTAAGCACTCTCTCCACACCATGTTGTTTTCTCAGGTTATTTTAAACAACCTGTTATACAGCTGATGCTGATCTCCACCTCTATTTCAACACCCCATAACTGTCATACCCCAAACTATCTCCCAGCAATCCTCTACTTGTCTGTCTCTCCCTCTTTAAACCAGGATCATTTGTTTCTTCACCCCACCCTTTCTTCACTCTATATGTCTTACCTCATTACCTCTCAGGTCACTAACTGCATGTGGCCTGTGGTCGGCAACAGAGGGCAGACAAGCTGATGAGAATAGAGGGAGACAATACTGCTGATGTCACCCACGCTCCCACAATGGCCCACAGCCTGCACTAATAACATAATGAGATGCTTGTTACCTCACTTTGCCTTTGAAGCATAACACGCTCTCGGTCCCCTTTGCACTGGAGGAAAATGAGCGAGTCCTTTTTAAGACATAAGAAGAAAGAGCTAGAGTGAAATGAAAGTTTTTTTTTGTTTGTTTGTTTGTTTTTTTGGTGAGGTACAGAGAGTGAAGTTGGACTGGCGGTGCATGTGGACGGTGTATGCATGTGTGTACACATGCATACACCGGGGGTTGGCTGTTAGGGGCAGTAATGGATTCCTACTGATGTGCAGCGGAAAAGACGGCTATGTGACTCATCATGGCCGTGTCTGTGTGAGCCTGTTTGAGTGGGAGGAGCACAGTGTGTGGGAAGCAGTTTCATTGCCTGGCTCGTCAGAGTCAGATGAGAGAGAGCAGGAAAAAAGAAAGAAAGACAGTGACAGGGAAAGTAAACTACAACAGAGTCTTCCACTAAATGGTGCATGATTATAAAGCATTCAGCTGTATGATGAATGAAAATTTGTAAGTGTGTCAGGCAGAAACACCTCCTTGTTTAGCAAAGCTGTCTTGAATGTCTTTGAAAACGTTTTAAGTATGAATTACTGTATATCTTTATGGAGGACATCTTTTCCCTCAAATGCAGTACTGAGTGAAACATATCAAGCAACATCAATGAACATTCAAATTTAGGTCTAATTTCTCTCAGAGTCAGATCACTTGGTTGTATCTAAAGGATACATTACTAACACACTTTTCCATTGAAATCACTTTTTACTGCTGTATATAAACCTTTCAAAATCAGTTTTCTGAAATATGTTAACGTCCTTTTGATATTTACAGGAGCATTTATTTCATGCAAAGTCATGGTGTAATTATACTTATTTTTTTCCTAAAAAACTTTCCAACAGAATGTTCCCAGAGCCAAGTAAATCCTAAAAGACCACATAAAATCTTGGCTGCTGAACAAAAAACACAAACTGCTTTTGTCTAACTACACAGGCCACTTCACAGAATCATTTTTGCTGATCTGCTCTCCTATACACTGGACTCAATACCTCATTTCGATATCAGCATTAAGTTGACACACACTTTAAATGTTGAAAACTGTTTTAACACGTGGCTGGTATGTTAAAACTGTGCCATGAACCAGTTGCTCACATATACAGAAACTGAAACTTTTATCACTTGTTATTCAAACAATGCTGTGGGGTTAGAATGTGCTTGTGAGAATGCACTCATTGTGAAAGTGGGGTTCTTTTAATAGTATTTGTAACCTGTCTAGGAGGAACTAAAATATGAGACTCAATATTAAACTTGGGAAGCACTGGGGAATTCTGTGTCGCCCTTTTTTTTCCCAGCAATGCAAATAGCCATGCCTTGATATTGGGGTCACATTTGGGTACAAAACCTGTGTGAGGTCTAGACTGTTTGTGTGTTTGGGAACAAAAGGATGAGTGTGCACTTAGGGAAACCTTTGTTCGAAATTGTGCAATCATGGAGGCAACCATAACTATTCATTATTTTTCATTTTCTCAAAATCCCCAAACTTTTTGTTTTAGGTTTAAATGAGAAAAAAAAATAGAGTTGTTAGATTTGTTGCTAGAATTTGTTGCTAGAATTCATATTGTATTCCCTTATTTGAAACCTGGCCACCACCCAAGAGGCTAGAGAGAAGATTGAAACCACATGTTGCTCACAGCTCAGCCTCATATGACCCCTCTTCTCACTACCTGAGAAATTAAATGTCCTCCACAGAGTGTTTCACTCTGACTATCTGGCCTGAGGGCAGGAGGGAATACAGCACTGCAGCCATGAACTGTTTGTTTATCAATATACCTACATGTTAGCCTACATTCCTGCTAATGATCCGGCCTCTTTCTGAAATGTGTGGAATCCTTATCCGCTTACTGTGATATGCCAGTTTCAGACTGGAACCCAAGTGGCTGATTTAAATTGAGATGAATTAAGAGCATTAACAACAACTGTTAGGCCTGCTGTAGTGAGAGAGTTTTATTAGAGGTATAGAGAAGCACATATATCTAAAGGCCTGGAGATATGCAGCATATTTCCTTTACAAAATGTTTTATCAGCCTTTAGCCTTAAAGGAATATTTAATTAATAATTCTCTTATAATTTACTCACCCTCATGCCATTCTAGATGTGTTTGACTTTCTTTCTTCTGCAGAACACAAATGAAGATTTTTAGAAAAATATCTCGGCTCTGTTGGTCCATACAATACAAGTGAATGTTGGCCAGAAATGTGAAGCCCTAAAAATCACATAAAGGCAGCATAAAAACAATCCACAAGTCTCCAGTGGTTAAATCGATATCTTCAGAAGTGATGTGATAGGTGTGGGTGAGTCCTTTGTACTATAAATTCTCCTCCCTGCCCATTAGGTGGCAATATGCACAAAGAATGCAAATCGCCAAAAACAAAAGAAGAAGAATGTGGAGGTGAAAGTGGAAATTTATGGTAAAAACTAACTTAAATATTGATCTGTTTGTCATCCACATCTATTATTTTGCTTCTGAAGATATGGATATAACCACTTGAGTTGTATGGATTTGTAACGGGGTAAGGTGGGCAAGGAGGAGACGGGAACCGGCTAACAGTCAACGTAAGTTTTTATTACATTAATGAACTTAAATCAACTTAAACACAAACACATAGACACACACACACAGCGGCCGCATGTGGCTCACTCTCTCTCGAACTGGTGCCTCTAGCTCGTCTTTATCCCCCTCCCAGCTGATTAGCCCGCCCTCCTCCTCGTCACACTCCTCCATCTCCTGACTCAGGCTGGGGAAACCCCCGGCATGACGTACTCCCCTCCCTTCCTGGAGGGGGGGTGTTGCCCTTCCGGCCGTGCTTGCTGGCAGGTCTTCCCCACCTTTCTGGAGCCCTGGGAGCGACAGAGAGAGAGAGAGGAGAGAGAGAGAAAACTGGCTCGCCGGTCCCCGGACACGCTGTCGCCTGGCCGTCAGCCACTCCTCTGACCTCTGGCGATCGACAGCTCACTCCTCCCCTGGCGGACGGCAGCGAGTCCTCCAACCCCTTGAAGATGGAATGGCTCCTCCCCTTTCTCGGCGGACGACAGCGGTTCCTCCAACTCTCGGCGGCTGGCAGCAACCGCCTCCGTCCCCAGGCAGACGGCAGCGGCTGCTCCCCTGGCAGATGGCTGCAGCGAGGACTCCGCAACAGCATATCCCTCCTCCTTCCCGGGTTTTGGCACCAATGTAATGGGGTAAGGTGGGCAAGGAGGAGGCGGGAACAGGCTGAACAGTCAACATAAGTTTTGATAACATAAATGAACTCAAATCAACTTAAACAATTAGACACATGCACATAGAGGCCGCATGTGGCTCACTTTCTCTCGAACTGGCGCCTCCAGCTCGTCTTTATCCCCCTCCTGGCTGATTAGCCCTGTTCAGGGCCGGGCCTGTGTCCTCATGGCCCCGCCCTCCTCCTTGTCACAGGATTACTTTAATGCTGCCTTTTAGGGGTGTGCGATAATGAAAAAAATTATATCTCGATATTTTCTAGGATTTTGTCGATAACGTTAAGTAGACGATAATTTGCATCCTTCTAAAATGTGTTTGTAAAAGTCTTATAATGTACTAGCTCGCTCTTGTTAATAGGAAATTACCTTTTTTGCAGATTGTTTCTGCTAAAGTTTGCTGAGTGTTTTTGTGCTGGTACCTTGGCTGGTTTAGGCCTGTCGTTGACAGCTGACTCTCAAAGCTTTTCATATTCTTCATATTCTGTGCGGTGGTTAGTTCGCAGATGGTGAAACAAGTTAGTTGTCGAGCGGTCTTTAACGGCGACCGATTTCCAACATAGTTTGCAGATTGCCATCTTTTGAGCAACATCTGTCTTTTCAAAGCCAAACCACCTCCATGCAAGTGAGAATGACCCACGTCTAGCAATTAAATCTAACGATGAAGATTGCAAGGCTGGTGCTGTTTGTTCACTCATTTTTTCTTCAGTCATGCATTTTTAGGCAGCTACGCTAGCTTAACTTGTGGTGCGGTGACCATGTACACCTATACTAGCACACTGCATTTTAACAGGCTATATCACGCAGTGAAAACGTGCACTCTCAAGGCGTGTTTTTGATTGACTTTTGCAAAGTGAGTGACGTACTCGGTAACGTCAGCTCACACATCGTTAAAACAACAATTAAGATATTATTGTAGACAATATATTTTTCGTACACCCCTACTGCCTTTATGTGCTTTTTGAAGCTTCAAAGTTCTGGCCACCATTCACGTGTATTATATGGACCAACAGAGCTGAGATATTTTTCTAAAAATTTTAATTTGTGTTCAGCAGAAGTAAGAAAGACATACACATCTGGGAAGGCATGAGGGTGACTAAATGATGAGAGAATTTTCATTTTTGGGTTAACAATCCCTTTAAATCACAAAGCTCACTATGAAAAAAATTAATATAAATTAACTGTACTTACTATACTGTATTTACAATAAACTTACTGTAAGACCAGAGACATCATAGTTAAGCAATATCACACAAACAAGAGAACTGATATTCAGTACAACATCATGATTGCTAGTGTGATTTTGATTTTATACAACATTAGTTTAAACAAGTGAATTACATTTTAGCCAATATGGCCAGTTAATTTGTTTAACTTTTGCTCAACTAACAAAAATAGTTGCAAAACACAGCCAATGCAGGATAAACCGTTGTGTTTCGCAGAACAATGCACAGACTGACAGACTGTCTGGAATGCCGCAAACACAGACACACAGAGTGATACAAACAGTGAAGCAACGAAGTGCTGTTAAACTAAATATCAGGGTTGCTGCTTGACCAATCATATCAGAGGACTGGAACTAACAGTTAATTAGTTAAATAAATGCCCTCAGAAGACCCTAAATGCCTTTTGACCAAAAAAATGCATTAATTTTTTAATCATTAGGATTATAAAAAATTGCATAAGTAGAATTATGCATCAATACCTTGAGTCAACTATGTGATTTTCTATGCAAACTATCCATAAAATGACCAAAATGCTTTATACATACACAAGGTACTACGAGGTTTGCCTATTGTGCCTTACACCTTTTGAGAAGACCCAGGAGTTAACATCAGGGGGAAATCTGTCCCTCTCCTCACTACACTCCCTTAGCAAAGCAACCCCATGGCTTGGTCACAGCCCCTGTGGTAGTACTCTTGTGCATCACAGCAGTGGCAGCAGGCAGGCCTCATTAAAGCCTGGGCCTGGTAATTAAGATAACCACTCAACCATTTCATAATAGAACTAATTTGTTTCCTTTGCAGAACGAAAAAACTACAAATAAGTAAGCAAGTTCTTTTTTTAGTTAAGAGGGAAAAGACGCACAATCTGGCATGTGTTACTGTATCTACTGCATGTTGTTCATCTTATGACACCACAAAAAAATTATGTTTTAGGAGTCTGTGTTTATTACTTATTCTGGCTGTGGTGAGACATCATTAGCAGCAAGAAACAAAAAAGTTATTTTTCATTGAGTCACTGACGTGCACAGAACGGGGGCTACAGGGGCACAAGCCCATGCCCCTTTCGTTCACATATCTAAAGGTGCCCTTCACAAATGTAAAGGTGCCCTTTTAAGCGGAAGTGCCTTTAAGAGCATGGAGGTGCCTTGCATGGAGATTTAAGTGGAGGTGTCTTTACTACAGCACAACCCCCCCTCACTGCAAAGAGGTGACTCACAGCTGTATATCCACAGCATTGGTGTGTCAGCTGGAATTGGAAAAGTCTGACTTGTTGTAAAAAACAAGTCTGGTGGGACAAACTTTGGTAGCATTTTGTGTTTTATAAGTCGAGATCACAAATCCAAGCCAAAGAGCCAAAATAAGCCACTGCAGACAACTCATTTAATAAGATTTCATTAAACACAGGGTATGGGTCTACACAGGCAACCTTTTGTTGTCATACTGAAAGAATTCTTTCATGTGATTTTATCCAAAAAATCAAAACTCAGTTACTGTCACGTGTAAATTAGTGTACACTCACACTCTTCCTCATATTAAAGTTGGAGCAAGAAACCAATGAGAGTTTCTATTTTCTCATGGGCAAAACAAAATAACTAACTCACAGAGAGAAGCAAAATAATTTGTAAGGTATTGTGTTAATTTATTGGGAGGAACTACTGTATGATATCCTAAAGCCATTGTTACGGTACAGCTGGACCACAGAAAAACCAAAATGTAGCATTTAGAAAAATATCACGAGTGCTTAATAATGTTGAGCAAACTGTAACAAGGCTTAACATTATTCTTGGAACATTTTGCTCAGGATGGAATGTGCTGAAATCAAGCGGTACAGCCCTAAATAATGATAAAGTTAATCATTATTTGCTTTTGAGAGCTATTTCAGTTTACACCGAAACAAACCTCACCCAGCAGAGCCTGGAAAAGCTGGCTACCAAAGATGCTAGAGACCTTTTCCACACTGGTCTTGAGGGCCTGCTTCTCTGGGCTGGTCAGACTTGCCTGGTACTCTTTCAGTAGCCCAACTGCTCTTTTGGTGTCTGAAATAAAGGGGACAGCAAAGGGATATGCATCCACTTACCGTTAGTATTCTCTTACATCCCCTACTTGTTTTAATGCCTTCCATCCAATACCTAAATTCTCCTTGTGACAGTCTGAACACATTTTCAGATGTTCAGACTGTACATTATGTCTACAGTAATACCCAAAAGACTTTCTATTGCACTGTGTTAGACTCTTGAAAGCTGACATTACTCACATGTAATTATAAGAGACCCTTGAAGGGGTGTGTATCCAGATGTTCAACTCAACCAGGGCAGTCTAATAACAATTTTTCAGCAAGCAGATAAAAAAATAATGAATAATTTATCTTCAAAGCACACACTGTTGTGTAGTATTCTCTACATGCTGTGTGATGCGTTATTTTTTGTAATAAACAATAGACTTGAGAGAGTCAGTATACAGTGGCCTCAAAAAGTATTTGCACACTTAAAAATCACGAATGTAATTTTTGCAACTGCTTTTAACCAATTGGTCCCAAGGTCATTTTAATGTATGTATGACATCAGTTCCCATCAAATGCATACAGGTGTCCTAGCTGTGTAACCACAGGTTTAGTTCACCACATTAAAGGGATAGTTCACCCAAAATGAAAATTCTCTCATCATTTAATCACCATCATGCCATGCCAGAGGTGTATGACTTTCTTCTGCAGAACACAAAGATTTTTAGAAGAATATCTCAGCTCTGTTGGTCCATTTAATGCAAGTGAATGGGGGTCAAAACTTTAAATGTCCAAAAAGCACATAATGGCATATCACCACCTACTGGGCAGGGAGGAGAATTTATTGTTAAAAAGGACTTAAATATTTAGGCAGATGCTATTTGCACCCTGGTGCAAATAATGGTATATGCTATTTACACCCCAGTGCAAATAGTGGGAGATATTATTTGCACCCCAACCCTGGTGCAAATAATGGTACTATAGATACTAATTGCACCCTGGTGCAAATACTGTCAGATACTATTTGCGCTCATATTTAAATACTAACATACTGTAGATGGGCATCACTGCAGTATGTTCATTGTGTTTATTTAGAGTCCCACAGACACACTACATTAACTCTTACCCCTAAACCTAACCTTACTGTGACAAGGTTCTTAATTCTCTCCAAAGGAGGAAGCGGGAGCCGGATAACAGTCCAACGTAAATCTCTTTATTTTCACAAAAACTTGTTGCTTTTCAGCCAACACTCAAATGCACACGCGCGCGCACGCAAGCACACACACAGCTTTGTGTGTCTCTCTCTCTCCCTCCTCCGGCAGTCTGGACACCCTTTTTATCCCCTCTCCAGCTCTCACTGCAAACACAAAACAGCTGTTAGAGGTGATTTCCCCCAGGTGTCAGTCCTTACCATTCTGTCTCTCCCGGGCTCACTCTCTGAAAATGTCACTCGGCCACGCCCCCGTCACCACATTTACCTTAGAAAAAAAGCCTTCCGATTTTTAAAACTATGGTTTCTGCCAAAAAATATGGTTACGACAATATTACTATAGTAATACAGTGATGCAATCTACACATAAGCGATGGCTAGCCACAGGAACGAGTGTGATCAACAGACCCCGCCTCCGGATCAATCCCTTCTCTGCACTCCCCAACATTCACCATGACCAAATCACTGTGATGAAATCAACATTTATATTAATTTTTATTTACTATTTTAGTAGTATTAAAGGAAACATTAAGAATGGAAACAAGAAATCGGATGGGAAAAAGAATCATAGTGGGGTTGCAAGTTCAACACTACACATTCACAGCAAATTTCCACCCACTGCAGCGGCACATATTGTCTAGTTTGTCATATATTCCTGTGGTTTCACCAGACTATTGGGGTCAAAATAGCTGCACTGTGTGGCAGATGCTATTTACACTGAGGTTTAAATAGTCACTCCAAAATATTTATCTGTTTCTCACCCACACCTATCATATCGCTTCAGAAGACATGGACAAAACCACTGGAGTCATATTGATTACTTCTTTGTTGCCTTTATGTTCTTTTTGGAGCTTCAAAGTTCTGGCCACCATTTGCTTGCATTGAATGGGTCAACAGAGCTGAGATATTCTTCTAAACAAGGGTGTAGCAGCCAGCACTCTTTAAAAAAGGTGATTCAGCCCCCCACACTTTTCCAAGCTAAACCCATACTGAGCCCAAACGGTGGAATTGTCTATAGTAGTCTTTGCATTTTGTTACTTTGGGCTGATTGAGCGACCATCCAGCCAATCACAGGGGAGTTTCATGAGCCAAAACAACCCTTACATAACAGGCCGTCAGTCAGACAGTCTAATGAATGCAGCTCCGTTCATTTCTACAAAGTTGCTTTCAACAATGCTCATTTATCCATGTTTTTATTGGCACTGATTTGATCTAAATTAATAATCTAGAGATGAAGTACACACAAGTTATTTATCGACAAGTTATTTATAGGCATTTCGTTCTTGATTGGCAGCATTACATGAAATGCACTGCAGAAAAAAAACAAAGGACAATCCTTCTAAGCACACATTGTAAGTGGAATTTATATTTGTGCCTGAGTCTTCATTAAGTTATGCTTTTTACATTATGTTTGTGAGGTAATAGTTTGATCAGTTCTTTTTGCCAATTTTAGTAGATTACTAGATCTGCGTTAAAAATGTAAAGCTTTTTTAATGAGCTCCTGTTTTTTTTTAACTCTGTTGGTGTGCAGTTGACAAACTGCAGGAAAAAAAGATAGATCTGCTGTGTTCTTAGGACACATGCATTTTACTGAAGTCAATAGATATGTAGACACACTTTTTTTAATACATGAAAACGTACGGATGTTATTGAAACTCATAATAATATAAGACTATTATTGTTGTCTTTCGATAAAAGTCATGCTCAGCAGCTCACAAACTGTAGGGAAATAATATATTTATTTGATTAGATTTGTATTAATATAATACTTATATCATACTTGTATATTAATATATACTGTAATATATAAATACTACACTGTAAGTGTTGGGTCTGTTCGAGCCCACCCCCCCACTTTTAAAATGACTGCTTTGCCCCAGCTTCTCAAGATCTTTGTTTTCAGCAGAAGAAAGTCACACACATCTGGGATTTCATGAGGGTGAATAAATGATGAGAGAATTTTTATTTTTGCGTGACCCATCCCTTTGACAACCAGAAAGTGTCCAAATACTTTTGTCTTAATTTTGATAGTATATATATATATATATATATATATATATATATATATATATATATATATATATATATATTTTTTTTTTTTTTTTTTTTTTTGACAATAAACAATATAATAACGATTTCAGTGTTTATGCTTCAATTGTTTTATGTGGAACCTAACAGTCTTCTTTTTGCGAAATATTTTGCTTGAACAGTGAGTTGATAGCAAAGTACAGTACATCCCAGCTGGTTGATATTTTGTAATCTCTTGGTTTATTTGTTATCTGTATGCTTCAGGTGGCGTTGGGAAAAGGTGGTTACACTAGAGTAGATAGGAGGTCCCATATGTAAACATCAGTTTGGATGAGGGTATCTCTTGTTCTACACTTGCCATTCTTTGAGCTAAGACAAATGACATAATTTTACTATTACTTCCTGTTTCCCATGGGAGCTTCCAAGAAAATCCCACTTGACAAAATCCACATATTTTCACAGGGAAAGAGTTAAAAGAACTTAAAATACCTTACGAAACCACAGTCAGATCATTATTATTACAGTAGATAACGCTTTAAACACTGACGGCACTCACCATATTTATGGACCATGATGTGAAGACAGTGGAAGTTAAAAAAAAAACTTTAGCTTTAAATCCCGAGTATAAACTTAAGATGTGTGTAATATCCGCTTCGTCGACTTCTCCCCCAAAAAAAAAAAAAAAAAAAAACGCCTTATAAATCCTTCTTAGCTGTCACTTAATCGTCTTCGACCATACTTTAAAGCTGTGCTGTGGTTTTTCTACAGTAACGATTGTGTTTCTTTAGATAATACTGACATTAAATCCTCGAGTAGAAGTTACTCCACTTGACAGGAGATGCGGTTAGTGAAAGTACTGAGAGTGCGCTGCTTCCCGTTATCTGCCTCTGGCTCGAGTATTGAGAAGTTTTGAGGGACAGCATGTGAAACTGGAGGGCGGTCTGCAGTAACAGGGTCTTACTTGTCATTCACCAATAGCAACATGTGAGATAATGGTGGTTATTAATTACTGTGAGACATTATGGAAAAACATACTTTTTTTAAGAGCTGCGAAAACTAATTGTCTGTCATTTATTAACTTTTCAGAATCAGAATGAGCTTTATTGCCAAGTATGCTTACACATACAAGGAATTTGTCTTGGTGACAGGAGCTTCCAGTGCACAACAATACAAAAACAGCAACAAGACTTCTAAAAAATAATACAAATTGAATAAAAAATAGATAAACATTAAAAAATATATATAGAGAGAGAATACACAATAGACATATATATATATATATATATATATATATATATATATATATATATATATATACACACACATACATACATACACACACACACACACATACATACATACATATACACATATATGAATATATACTGTATACATATACATACATACATACATACACACACACACACACACACACACACACACACACACATACGTAGTGCAAATCTAAATACAAATCGGTTATTTACAGTGCACGGGAATGTAATGGCAGAAGAGGTAGGATGTTGGATAATATAAAAAGACTAAGCTGTGTATTGCACATTAATTATTGCTCAAAGGGGCAGTTTTAACTGTTCATGAGATGGACAGCCTGGGGGAAAATACTGTTCTTGTGCCTGACGGTTCTGGTGCTCAGAGCTCTGAAGCGTCGGCCAGAAGGCAACAGTTCAAAAAGGTAGTGGGCAGGGTGAGTGGGGTCCAGAGTAATTTTTCCAGCCTTTTTCCTCACTCTGGAAGTTTGAAGGGGGGGCAGGGGGCAACCAATAATCCTCTCAGCAGTCCGAACTGTCCTTTGTAGTCTTCTGATGTCTGATTTCGTAGCTGAACCAAACCAGACAGTTACCGAAGTGCAGAGGACAGACTCAATGACTGCTGAGTAAAACTGTATCATTGTTTTAGAATGGTGAGGGGGGTCAGTGTTGGGGTGTTCCTCCTAAAGTCCACAATCATTTCCACCATTTTGAGCGTGTTCAGCTCAAGGTTGTTTTGACTGCACCAGACAGCCAGCTGTTCAATCTCCCTTGTGTATGCAGACTCATCGTCATCTCGGATGAGGCCGATGACAGAGGTGTCGTCTGCAAACTTCAGGACCTTGACAGAGGGGTCCTTGGCGATGCAGTCATTGGTGTAGAGGGAGAAGAGTAGTGGGGAGAGCACACATCCCTGGGGGGCACCAGTGCTGATTGTACAGGTGCTGGAAGTGAATTTCCCCTGTCTGTCAGAAAGCTGGTAATCCACTGACAGATAGACATGGAACAGAGAGTTGGTGTAATTTATTCTGGAGTATAGCTGGAATGTTGAAAGCCGAACTGAAGTCCACAAAATGGATCCTTGCATACGTCCCTGTTCTGTCCAGATACACTATATTGCCAAAAGTATTTGCTCATCTGCCTTTAGACGCATATGAACTTAAGTGACATCCCATTCTTAATCCATAGGGTTTAATATGACGTCGGCCCACCCTTTGCAGCTATAACAGCTTCAACTCTTCTGGGAAGGCTTTCCACAAGGTTTAGGAGTGTGTTTATGGGAATTTTTGACCATTCTTCCAGAAGCGCATTTGTGAGGTCAGACACTGATGTTGGACGAGAAGGCCTGGCTCGCAGTCTTCGCTCTAATTCATCCCAAAGGTGCTCTATCGGGTTGAGGTCAGGACTCTGAGCAGGCCAGTCAAGTTCTTCCACACCAAACTCGCTCATCCATGTCTTTATGGACCTTGCTTTGTGCACTGGTGTGCAGTCATGTTGGAACAGGAAGGGGCCATCCCCAAACTGTTCCCACAAAGTTGGGAGCATGGAATTGTCCAAAATCTCTTGGTATGCTGAAGCATTCAGAGTTCCTTTCACTGGAACTAAGGGGCCAAGCCCAGCTCCTGAAAAACAACCCCACACCATAATCCCCCCTCCACCAAACTTCACAGTTGGCACAATGCAGTCAGACAAGTACTGTTCTCCTGGCAACCGCCAAACCCAGACTCGTCCATCAGATTGCCAGATGGAGAAGTGTGATTTGTCACTCCAGAGAACGCGTCTCCACTGCTCTAGAGTCCAGTGGCAGCGTGCTTTACACCACTGCATCCGACACTTTGCATTGCACTTGGTGATGTATGGCTTGGATGCAGCTGCTCGGCCATGGAAACCCAGTCCATGAAGCTCTCTATGCACTGTTCTTGAGCTAATCTGAAGGTCACATGAACTTTGGAGGTCTGTAGCGATTGACTCTGCAGAAAGTCGGCGACCTCTGCGCACTATGCGCCCCAGCATCCGCTGACCCCGCTCTGTCATTTTACGTGGCCTACCACTTCGTGGCTGAGTTGCTGTCATTCCCAATCGCTTCCACTTTGTTACAATACCCCTGACAGTTGACTGTGGAATATTTAGTAGCGAGGAAATTTCACGACTGGACTTGTTGCACAGGTGGCATCCTATCACAGTACCACGCTGGAATTCACTGAGCTCCTGAGAGCGGCCCATTCTTTCACAAATGTTTGTAGAAGCAGTCTGCATGCCTAGATGCTTCATTTTATACACCTGTGGCCATGGAAGTGATTGGAACACCTGAATTCAATTATTTGGATGGGTGAGCGAATACTTTTGGCAATATAGTGTATTGCAGGATATGATGCAATCCCATGTTGACTGCATCATCCACAGACCTGTTTGCTCGATAAGCAAATTGAAGGAGATCTAGAAAGGGTCCAGTGATGCCCTTCAGGTGGGCCAACACCAGTCTCTCAAATGACTTCATGACCACAGATGTCAGGGCGACAGGTCTGTAGTCATTAAGTCCTGTGATTTTTGGTTTCTTTGGGAAGGGGATGATAGTGGAACGTTTGAAGCAGCATGGGACTTCACACTGGTCCAGTCATCTGTTGAAGATCTGTGTGAAGATGGGGGCCAGCTGGTTAGCACAGGATCTAAGACATGCAGGTGAAACGCCATCTGGGCCCTGTGCTTTCTTAATCCTTTGTTTTCGAAAGACGCGGCTCACATCATCTTCACAGATCTTAAGTGCAGGTTGAGTAGCAGGAGGGGGGAGGAGGAGGTTGCAGGAGGTGTTGGTGTTTGTATGAAGTGAAGATCAGAGTGGGTGTGGGGTGTGAGATTGGGCCTTTCAAATCTGCAGTAGAACACAATCAGATCGTCAGCCAGTTGTTGGTCCACCACAGGGTTGGGGGTAGGAGTCCTACAATTCGTAAGTTGTTTCATGCCACTCTACACTGATGCAGGGTCGTTAGCTGAAAACTTGTTTTTCAGCTTCTCAGAGTATCTTCTTTTAGCCACTCTGATTCCCTTATTCAGTGTGTTCCTGGCCTGATTGTACAAGACTTTATCCCCAATTCTGTAAGCATTCTCTTTGGCCTGACGAAGCTGCCCGAGTTCCACTGAAAACCACGGTTTGTCATTGCTAAATGTTAAATAAGTCCTAGTAGGAATGCACATATCCTCACAGAATATATGATGTAACAGTATCTGTGAGCTCGTCCAGGTTTGCTTTTGACTAGCAAAAAAGCACTAGAGGAATGCCATGGTACATGAGTGATCCCAATATATAAACCTGACATTACTATTTATTTTTCTAACAGATCGGAAAACGTAACCTTTTTGACAGAGAGGGCTGATGCAGGTTTGTGTTGGATCCATATGCATCCTTTCCTATTTCGATGGTTGGATTTTACTATTTTGAACTGTCCCCTGCCTCCTAGTGGAGAGAGAGTGAAACTGCTTCGAATGATTCTGTGGTTGAAAGCCACAACTTGACCTTTTCCATTTTAATGGAATAAAGCTTGGTACTAATTACCAGCTTGCTTGATTAAGTAAAAGCCTCACGTCCCCCCCCCCCCCACACACAATGTATGCAAGTCGTTGATGAAATCATTAATTCCTTACATTTCATCTCTTGAGAATAAACACACTCAGTCACTTTTTCACCACTGCATAAAACGTGTAAAGGTCAAAATAATCTAAATAATATAATGTATTTGTGGTAAGCTATGAAAAACTGTTACTTTATTTAAATCCCTTATTAATGCAATTCACAAAATTGCATTATAAAATTTTTCATAAAATGCACACAGCTTCATTTCAAATTGCTACAGAAGGAAATCAAATAAAAAAACATGGTTATTCTTTTTTTTGTCAATATACACACAAAACAATGGAGTCATAAAGTAATTGTCCCTTCTGAGTTTATCTTCCATGTTATTACCAAAAACAAAGAAATGTAAAGTATTTTTAAAAAAAAAAACAACAACAACAAAAAAAAAATACATATCTACATATTCCGTATAAAATACTTTTAAAAATTTGTTTCAGAAAGTGTAAATCTCATTAGCAAACATAAAACTATAAAAATAATTGTGTAAATATCAACTATAAAAAACAAAAAATGGCTGAAATGACATAGTTTTGTCAAGGGGTGGCAGTATCGCACAGTTTGTTCCACTATGGAGGACATGATCTGTATAAAGTCTTATAACGATCAATACCTGGCATATACAAACTACATTAAAGCACAGATATTACGTGAATTCATTTCATGGCACATTTACTATGACATGATTTAATTATAATGACCACATTAGATCCTCCAAAATGTGAAAATGCAATGCCCTCTTTCATGACAATGATGACATCATTCAGAGTGCAAGCAGGGGGACACTTCTCTCCCATGTACTTTGGTGGAAAACACGGTTTCTTTTCCTGTGCACATACAAGGAGGAAAATGTTCATTATAGTCTCTTGTTTTGCAGACTGGTTGATTTGCATGGCACTGCTTGATCAACATTTACACAACTGCTTTTTCAAATTAATTAATTTCACAATAAATATTTACTAAAGTTATAATGTGTGTGCCATCTTAATGTCATTTTGAGTACAGTTGTAAAAAGCAGTTTCAAAAAAATTAAATCTTTGTGGTGAAGTGTGTCATTTCTGTACCACCAAATGGAAATTTTTGAACAGGTTTCCCCAAATACCTCCCCCATCTGCCATTGGTTGCATAAACAGATAGTCCTGCCCCAAATTCAAATTTTTTTTAAAACATTTTTTTATATATATATATATATATATATATATATATATATATATATATATATATATATATATATATTAAGTCAGGATGTTCAGAAAGCTCAAACAAACAGAGCAATGTTTTTATTGCGCCAAAAGAGCCGCAGTGCTTACACTTTTCAGGGGAGTCAACCTATAAATGGCTTACTTACAGTTCTATCTGCATATTAATCAGGTATTACCATGTAAATTATACACATCACCCTTAAACCATACATCTGTCTGCAACAAGTATGTAATGAAATAAGCTTTATTATAAATACAAAATATAAACGTATAATGCAAAACGTGTATGTATGTGCTGAAAGGTTCTTTGCTTACTTTTGCAAAAGAAACAACCCAAACAGCATCAACATTGATATCACGTCAGCCGAGATCCATAAACACATGTACTGGTTAGGCTTCTGGAATTTTTAAAATGCATACACACAAAGGACACCAGTGATGTTACATATTCAGACAAGCCCATGTGAATTATAAATGGGAAAGATGGTTCTCTTTTATGGCAGAATAGATGGTGCTAAGTGAATGGATAGGCTGGGATTTACCAGATGCCAGTCAGGCCAAGACATGTTTTGGAAGAGGTGGCAGGCATTGGTGGTCACCGAACTGGCCCCTGAGCACCACAGCAATGAGAAGAGCCAGCGTTCATTCACAACCCACAGATTCACAGACACATTCTTTTCTCGCAGCTCGCTGTGCAGTGTAAAGCATGCAAAAATAATAAGAGAATTTTAAACAAAAAAACAGTGAGTGCAATCAACTAACTTCAAATCTTCCCTCTATTCACTTGCCTTGGGCTCTATATTACCCGATCATTTTGACAGGTCGCGACAAGCCAGTCTCTGCACAATAGACAGGAGTGGAGTGGCCGTTTTAACATGCAGTGCTACTCATCAGTCAAGCTTTTCTTGTTTAATTTGATTATTTCATCTTTACTATTGGTTACAATGAGAAAATTACATGTGCAACCAGCCAGAAACAAAAGTGTTTGGGCAAGTAAGCCTTCCCGCTATTATAATCATAGGTGCATTTGTGAGTTTAGGTTACAGATGAACTCTTCATTTTTCACAGCTTTTTCTGCCATCTGTGTTAGAAAATAAAGTCTTGTGAAAACCATCCCTCCCTTTAGGCTGTGAAATCATACCAACATTAATGACAGAAGTGTCGTTTCTCTGGATGTCAGATGAGCAGCGCAAATCCTCCTAAACTCACCTTATATTACGAGCGCTCAGTGAACTATATTTCACATTCAGGAAGCTTCCACCATTGGCATCCATTTCAGATACATTATCATACACCTGCTGGAACCCTGGTGCAATCTTGCTCACATTGTGTCTATATACTGGAGGAAGCCACCATATCTATAATTGATCCACAATATAAATAGCATGACATTTTTTAATTTAGTTGGATTAATAGAAATACATTAAAGGGATAGTTAACCCAAAAATGAAAATTCTCTCATTGTTTACACACCCTCATGATATCCCAGGTGTGTATGACTTTCTTTCTTCACCAGAACACATTTGAAGAAAAATAGAAAAATATCTTAGCTCAGTAAGTCCTTAAAATGTAATTGAATGGAGATTTCTCTTTTGAAGCTGCCAAATCGCAGACAGCTGTTAAATTAATGTCTTCTAAAGTGATACGAACACTTTTGGTGCTAAAGAAGATAAATATTTCATTACTTTTTAACCATAAACAATTGCTTCTGTTAGGCTTCATGAGAGGCTGGAGTCCAAGCGGTGTCTCGTGTGATGTATTCGCATTGCCATGGATACCGAGGTAATCTCACGTTCTCCTCTCGTTTGAGACATCCAGGATAAGCACACAGATCTAAACCAAAACCAGCTAAGCTTCTGTACAGTGTTCCTCCTCCTCACTCGTAAACAGCACTGCTCTTCCGGCTGTGACTCACGTGCGTCAGTTCTCGCGTATTTCAAATGCCAATGCGATTACATCACATATGCATACCGCTGCAGAACGGAAGCATGATTTAGAGTTTAAAAAAGTACTTCAATATTTATTTTTTTGCACCCAAAGCAATCACGTCGCTTTAGAAGATATTAATTTAACAGCTGGTGTCGTATGGGTAACATTTATGCTGTCTGTCTGTGATTTTTGGAGCTTCAAAAGAGAAAACTCCATTCACTTGCATTTTAAGGACTTACTGAGCTAAGATATTTTTTCTATTTTCCTTCAAATGTGTTCTGGTGAAGAATGAAAGTCATACACTCCTGGGAAATCATGAGGGTGAGTAAATAATAAAAGAATTTTCATTTTTGGGTGAACTATCCCTTTAAGATTAAGATTACGTTTTTATTTCAGTGAAATGTGCAAAACAATAGCAATTGGCATCAATTTAGGTAATGTCAGTTGTTCATATAAGATTGGTTCTCACATTCATTCAATGCAAACTAACCCAGCTATATATCTATATATACTATTTTTTTAAACTTATAAAGATTGCAAATACAATATTACCTTGTCTGGTGAGATGCCTGATTTTTTTATCGTTTCAACAGTATAATATGAGTCGCTGTTGTAGAATTCGGTTGAGTTTTTCTCATTTTTCAGGTCAAATATGATGGAGACGTTATGCTCTTTGGCCATGACCAACAGCTCTAAGAGCATTGGCACAGTCTGGTCTTTAGCTTGCACTTTCTCTTCCTCTGAGAGCGATGAGACTGTCCAAAATGGATCTGTCTGTATTTGGTAAGTAAAACATTAATTTAATTTGTCACAACTAAAACTGACAATTTGAATGTCAAATGCATCAAATGAACATTCATTGTACATTTCTTTTATCTGCTTAAATTGATTCAAAGTCAGTTGCAAAGAATACAAAATCTTTTTACATCTACAGTATATTATTATAAGATTTTTTTTTTTATCAGCAAAAAAGTACTGTATGAAATGTGTTTGTACAAATGTGGAAGCGAATAAGTACAGTATAAAATAAAAAATGATATGTTTTGCTCTCACCTTTAGAAACCATTCCCCTGCATTTAACATCTTTAACTCTTGCAGTGTGAAGTTGGTGTGCATGTAGTTATCTCGATCTAGAAATCTGTTTTTTACATCAGTCGTTCTTAGTAGAAAATTTGAGTTAGTGTCATGCATAAGGAAAGGCTTCATGTCCTTACTGAAAAAAGAAAATAGAAGAGTATTACAAACACTAGTATCAACAAGTGTCCATAGCTTCTAAACAGAAACTGTACCTGAGCTGTACATCTGTCTCAAATGCCACCACATCACACTCCACACTCCTCCTGAATGACATCATGGTGTTCTCTGGAGCCAGCTAAACACACATGAAATATATTCAGTAACTTAAAATAAATACAGAAAAATAGAAATTAATTAAAGGAATAGTTCACCCAAAAATGAAAATTCTCTCATCATTTACTCAATGCCATCCCAGATGTGTATGACTTTCTTTCTTCTGCTGAACACAAATGGAGATTTTTAGAAGAATATCTCAGCAATAGATCCATACAATGCAAGTGAATGGTGGCCAGAACTTTGAAGCTCCAAAAGGTTTTTAAAGACAGCATTAAGTGGTTAAATCCATATCTTCAGAAGTGATATAATAGGTGTGGGTGAAAACAGATCAATATTTAAGTCCTTTTTTCTCCACTTCAAATCTCCACTTTCACTTCCACATTCTTCTTCTGGCGATTCGCATTCTTCGTGCATATCGCCACCTACCAGTTCAGTAGTTTGTATGTTAATGTATTCTTGTATTGAAGCAGTAAATGTATTTGGCTTGCTGTCCACATACTAGAGGGCTCGGAGCTCAAGACTTGACTCGACTGATTACCCCATCCTCCCGGACTTTACTTAGATAATGAATCTAGATGTCAGGAGAGTTGTCACAGGAAGCAGGTAAGCATAGGCTTATATACTCCTGCTCGCAGGCTGTGATTTGTCAGATTAAAATTAACATGCTCCTCCCAAACCTCTGTTAATTAACTCCATTCAGGGCTGGTCAAAGGTTGAGATTTATAGTGAAAAAGGACTTAAATATTGATCCGTTTCTCACCCACACCTATCATATCGCTTCTGAAGACATGGATTTAACCACTCAAGTTTTGTAGATTATTTTTATGCTGCCTTTATTTATTTTGATATGAAAATCTTCATTTGTGTTCAGCAGAAGAAAGAAAGTCATACACATCTGGGATGGCATGAGGGTGAGTAAATGATGAGAGAATATTAATTTTGGGGTATATTATTCCTTTAATTTACTGTTTTAAATTGGTCTGTTATTTTCCTTAAAAATACAGTAAATATTTAGTATTCAAGTATTCAATCCCTTTTTACTTACAATATATCTTACTGATTTATTCTAGGCTATATCTCAATATATGATTCAATTATTTTGAACAGTGTGTGTTCTTATTGTTGTTACACATTTCCATAGAATATCTATACATTATTTTAAATAGAAGAAATCACTTTAAGGAAAAAAAAAAATTATTTCAGCAATCAATATTTTACATATAATGACATTTTGCATGTGCTTTAATTCAAAGCTGTGGCATCTGTGTTCTTCACACACCTCTGTTTTTATTCATAGTTAACCACCAGTCTCCTGGTGAGGAACAGCAGATCAGCTACATGTGTCAAAACAGCACTCCTCCACCTTCCCTGCCAGTGGAATTTAACTGGTTGTGTTTGGGCTAGTTCATGGAATCTGTAGATAGTCTGCTATTGAAATGATATTTCTGGATGGGGACTACATATTATGTAATGACCGTAATTGTTTTCCTCATTGATAATTAAATCTATAAATATCATATGATTGAAAAAATGTAACTAATGCAAATGAATTACATTCCCCCAACTAGATAACTTAAAACCTGGGAATGATGCCATAGTCATCATAACTCTAAACAGAACCTACAGCAAATGATTCATCATGTAGCATGACAAATTTACTCTCATAAAATAATTTAAAAAAAAATCCTCATACATTTCCACACCAACATGAACGAATAGCATCTGTTCAAAGGGCAAGATTTTGATGAGCATGGTAGTGTAAACACAGGCCAATACACGTTTATTAAAGGGAAGAAATGTCTCAAAATAAAAATTAACACTAATGGTATTCCCACTTACCATAGGTGCACCACGATGTCCAACGAGTGCAGGCTTTGGGGGAAGATTATTGGTGATGCACGGAGAGCAGATTACAAGAGGGCACAGAAACACAACAGCTGACACTGCCAGGAAGGTCACCATTATGAAGACCTTACAAGCTATACCAAGAAAAACATAAAAATTCACAGACAGAATTTTGACCTTAATAAAGAACAACATTTTTATCTTATACATGGCAATTATCTTTTAAACAATGTATTCACAGTGGCTGTAAGCGTTCACATTTAAATTTGGTAACACATTACAAATCTGATCTATTAAAGGAATATTCCGGGTTCAATTCAAGTTTAGCTCAATCAACAGCATTTGTGGCATAATATTGATAAGCACAAAAAAACATTTTGACTCATCCCTCGGACTCCCTCCTTTTCTTTGAAAAAATCAAAAATCTGGGTTACAGTGAGGCACTTACAATGGAAGTGAATGGGGGCTAATATTTAACGTTAAAATACTCGTTAAATATAGCCACAAAACAAACAATATCCATGTAAACATGATTTTAGTGTTGTAAAATCACTTACTAACATTTTCTGTGTAAAGTTCTAGCCAATTTTACAACTTTGTTGCATGATGTAATGTCAACAAACCCTAAAATGACTGTAAAAATGACTATTTAAACAACTTTACTGCTCAAAATAATACATGAGTTTTAACAGAAGAATTAATGTAAGTACTTTTACAAAATTATAAGCTTCAAATTTCTGCCTTTAAACCCTCCAAACATTGGCCCCATTCACTTCCATTTTAAGTGCCTCACAGTAACCTCAATTTTTAATTGGGCTGAAGCCAATTGTTCTTTACAAAAGCCTCCAGTTTCTGTAAGTTATTTGGTTTCCTTGCATGCACTATATGTTTGTGTTCTCCCCCACAGTGGCTCAGTGATGTTGAGACCAAGCTTTCCCACTTAGAACAACTGAGGGATTCATACACAACTATCACAATAGGCACCAAAAAGTCAATGATGTTCAAGAAGGCAAGATGTGATATTAAGAACCAGTATATCAACTTTTGAACAGAATAATTTGTGTAATATCAATTTTTTCTTATATACTCTTATTTAAAAAAAAAAAAGAAAAAAAAAGGTAAAAATAAACATCTTACAGATTATTCAATGGTTTTGCTAATTTATTAGAAAAGAGGTATATAAACTTATGAGCACAATTGTAGCTCACATTGTGATTATTATACGTTTTGAGCAAGGTAAGATGGATAACTGTGTGGGATTTTATGCTTTAATACTTTATAAAATGCTTAAAAGAATATTCTGGGTTCAATACAAGTTAAGCTCAATCGACAGCATTTTATAAGAAAAAACTGATATTACACAAATTATTCTGTTCAAAAGTTTATATACTGGTTCTTAATATCACATCTTGCCTTCTTGAACATCATTGCATTTTTGGTGCCTATTGTGATAGTTGTGTATGAATCCCTCAGTTGTTCTAAGTGGGAAAGCTTGGTCTCAACATCACTGAGCCACTGTGGGGGAGAACATAAACATGTAGTGCACGCAAGGAAACCAAATAACTTACAGAAACTGGAGGCTTTTGTAAAGAACAGTGGGCTTCAGCCCCAGGACAATCAAGGGATTCACACTCAACTATCACAAAAAGTAACAGTTGTTGATGTTCGAAGAGATAACACATATTGAGAAGCAAGCGTATGTAAACTGGATAATCTGTGTCAGTTCATCTCATGGAATATATGTAAATATCTTGCATCAAATAGCTTAATCAGTGTAGTTCTAAATAAAAAATACAAATAAATAAAAATAAAAAAAACGCAACTTTTATGATCCCACTTATTTTATTTTTTTAATTATCGTCTTGCATAGTCTGCAAGGGGGATGTATATTTTTTGTGTTTTCATCTATTATACTGCAGAGTGAAATTAAACTCAAAACTTGGCTCATCGCAAATGTGTATATGCAAGATGGAATACTCTTTTCCATTTTGCATTGCTCTAAACTGGTACAATAAATACATTTTTAGGTATATGTCAAGGTGTTTTGTGGCCACTACTAACCAGCTGTTTTTGCTCTATGGTAACTCTGGAAAACAAGCCAGCTGATCAGAGTCAAAGCCACCACAGCACTCAGCTGCAGGAACGGAGCAGTGGCCTATGGGAAATCAGAGAGGGGGTTTTCATACTCTGTACAGTATAATAATAGTGGTGTAACTGGAGATACTGTCACCTGAGTGTTGATTCAGGTAAAATAAGGTATTATAGCCTGTTCTGGGTGAAAAAAAACATCACACTGCCATTTCTAATAAATGAGCTGACCTGAGATACAATGAGCACCAGCTTCAAAGACAGAAAACAAATCACCAAAAATGCAATGAAGAATGGCCAAAGGCTGGTTTCAACAACATACCTGAAATGACATATGGACAGTTTTCCACTCCTCTTTCCATTCTTTGCTCATTCCAGCTGTGCCCAGAGTGACAATGAGGAGACCCAAGAACAGGAATACCTATACCGAACACAGAGCATTTATTAATGTATCTGCTTCCTGCATGCGTACTTTAAAACTGAGTAATGGCCATACAAAGTGTTACTAAAATGTTTAATGTGAGCTTTATTAAATATATTGATGTGCTATATGTTAATGCGAGAGTACCTTATGCAGCCAGTGTAAATCCAAGGGTTCTCCGAGTGCAAAATGCAGTAATGCAAATACCTGAAATAAATGAAGAATGACTTCATTGGAACAAACCTTTATAGACAGTTATTACCCACTAAGCAATCTGGTCCACATTATGTTCTCTAATGTTCCCTTCTCTGTTCTTACCAGTAGAAGGAGGCAGTATGTGGCTAGCACAGCAGAAATTATCAACAATATCATGTACCAGTTCACCCATTTTTTAAGTGTGTTGAAGGCCATCCTGCAGGAGGAAAATTAAGCAATATGGCACAATGACAGTCAGTTATTGGTAACTCTTGTAACACCAGGCAAATGGACTTAAATTTTAACATTTTTATTAAAAATGTATTGTGTTTATGTATGTGCTCACCAATTTAAATCACTGTGGTCGTTATAAGCAATAAAGCAAATGTACATCCAAGTCAGGGCAAGTATGGACACAAAAGAAAGAAAAGAGAACCAGCAGCATGCCGTCTAAAAAGAAAGGCAACATTAAAAAGTGAAATTGGCACTGAATTCCCAGTTCAAATCTGTCTTTGCAGTTATGAAGATTGAACGTCATGTTGGTAATCTCAGCTGTTAGTTATCAAATAGAGTAACCTTTCTTCCTAGTCTTATTTGCTAACACTTACAAGGACATGAAACATTTCCCACACCATTTAACTAATGAATTTCCATTACTTTTCCAGTCATTCATGATACCTGGATAAGGATTTTATATATATATATATATATATAATTTTATAGAGATTTCCCTTACTATGTAGAAAATAATTATATTTAATTAAGACATCTGCATCACTTTTTAGGATTTTAATCATTTCCATGTCATTTACAAGCCCAGAAATGTCCATTTTAAAATTCCCTGATGTTTTCCATGACCGTGGGAATTCTGTAGGTAGTCTATTGCAGTTGAAAGAGAAGCTTCTCTGAATCTGCAATTCCTCAAACAAAGACAAAACATGTTTTAAACGGAGCACTAAAATGAAACTAAAGTTTACTATAAAACACTCCACCTCTTTGCATGGGACTTATTACAGTCAGGGGTTAGTCACAAATAAAAGCCTGGGGGAACTGGAGCAAAGCCATTGTCTCCTCACGCTGAGTTTCACTCATCTGGATATGCAAAAGTAGGGCCGATTTGTAAACCAAGTGGTTATTATGATATATATATATAATATTTTTGAAATATCTGAATGAAGCGATAATTGTTTCTGACACAAATCAAAAGAAACTTTTGTATTCAGGCTTCTAATTAACATAGATTTTTGTCATGATCATGTCTCCACAAGTACAAGCTTTGTACTCACTTAAAAGGAAGAGCATTTCTTTTCTTTTTTTTCTCTCCCATTTTCTCCCCAATTTGGAATGCCCAATTCCCAATGCTCTCTAAATCCTCGTGGTGGCGTAGTGACTCACCTCAATCCAGGTGGCAGAGGACAAATCTCAGTTGCCTCCGCATCTGAGACCATCAATCCGCCCATCTTATTACGTGGCTAGTTGAGCGCATTACTGCGGAGACATAGCGCGTGTGGAGGCTTCACGCTACTCTCCGCGGCATCCACGCACAACGCACCACGCACCCCACTGAGAGCTAGAACCACATTATAGTGACCATGAGGAGGTTACCCCATGTGACTCTACCCTTCCTAGCAACCGGGCCAATTTGGTTGCTTAGGAGACCTGGCTGGAGTCACTCAGCACACCCTGGATTCGAACTCATGACTCCGAGAATGGTAGTCAGTGTCTTTACTCGCTGAGCTACCCAGGCCCCAAGGAAGAGCATTTCTAAGATAATTGTTTATTAAGGCATTCAAGGACAACAATTTTCTTTGATTTCGTTCTACAACTTTTAGTAATGTAAACTATTCCGCCTCTCTCAACTGATTGTGTAGCCTCTCTGCTGATTGGGTGAACAAACCAAAAAAAAAAAAAAAACTGAATGATAATCGCATATCAAACTAACAGTGGGAGCAAATGTGTGCAGCGTTAGGAAGGTATTTACAGTATAGTATAAGCATGGGTGTGGAACTTTATCCCATGAGAAAAAAATTTTTATTAAAAGTGAGGCATGTTGGTGAGGCCATTTAAAGCTAAAGTGTGTAATTCCTGCACTACTAACTTCACCAAATGGAATTGCAAAAGCATTGATTGTTTGTAAATAGGTTTCCCAAACATTTTGCCCATTGGTCGGTCAAACATACAGTGCCGCCCCAAACTTATGCCATTGGTTGAGCCAATGTTACTGTATTGGAATTATCAAACAAACAGAGCAATATCTTTATAGTGCCACAGTGTTTACACTTTTCTGGGAAATCAAATGAACATAGAGCTCACTTTTCGTCGCATACTACTAGGACTGTTCCAGTGACAACTGTAGATCCCTCTCAGACAGGTTTGGACGATGATCAAGAGCATTGTGTTTGTTCCATCAAATGATTCCAGCAGTGCAGTTGAATGAGCGTCTTTTCTTGTAGGTAGTGAAGGTTAACCCTCATGTGTAGTGGTGCAGCTGTTGGTTAGAGTATGACTCACTGCTTTACACCTGAAATGAGTGGGAATAGGAAAGAGAATAAATAATGGTGCTTACGTAATGAAACCTGTTTTTTCATTTTGCCTCAATATAGAACTGAGTGGCAAATTCACTAAACAGTTGAGGCACTTTAGCTCAATCTATTTACATGCGAAGGCTTGCATCTTAATCATGAACCACCTGCCATGTCAGGCAGTTAATATGCTGGCATAGCACTGTGATGTATTTCATTTTTGCTTAAATTAGGCTCTTGAACAATATATGTGCTTTTCACCTGACATGATTTTTGTTGCACTATTACCGCCAGCGGAAAGCATGTTTGTGTACAGTATATTTTCTATGTCTGGCTTAGTAAGTCTAAGTTCTCTAACACTTTTGAGAAAGAGGTGATATATCTCTCCAGTCACATGATGGAGAAGGAAAGAAAAGGTTAAACTTAATTATGGAGGAGTGGCAATATGTTTAAAAGGTCTTAAGCACAAAACTGTGACATACCAATCAATCACTCATTTCAAATAAAAAGACAGAATTTTCTCCCCCAGCTTACTGTAAATCAACTGATGATCCCAGTGTATATGATAAATATGTGTAAAAAAAATATTCTTAATTCAGCTCCCTTACAGAGCATTCTATAATCAAGGGAAATGTTGTCAGATCCTGAAAAGCAGTCATTTGAGTGCCCTGCAGTAAATGATATGGGCCACTGAGACCGGCATAAGATATCAAGGATCATTTTGAGCATGAAAATAAAGCATCAGGGCATCCTCCCTATTTTGACAGGTTGTGCATGAAATGAAACATAATCCCCAATTTTCCTAATTGGCTTTGAAAATTGTATTTTGAAAGGGTATTTTTTGTTATTGCAGATCAGAAACTCATGATCAGACAGGAAGACCTCTCATAAAATAAATGTAAGCAGTATATATATTGTATATTCATGTAATATTCACATTGCAAAAGGAGACTAAATTTATGTTTCTACATACAAACACAATATATTTATATATATATATATATATATACACACACACAACTAACATTTAAGATGAATCAAAATTAACATTTTAATAAAAAAATATTGAAATGGACGAGTTGTTATGAAGAGTGAAAAAAAAAAAAATGCTGTCAGCAAGAGTCAACTCCTTTAAGACTAAAAAGCATCTCAAGCATCTACAGTGGCATGCAAAGGTTTGGGCACCCGTGGCCAAAATTTCTGTTGCTGTGAATAGTTAAGTGTGTAGAAGATGAACTGATCTCCAAAAGGCATTAAGTTAAAGATGAAACATTATTTTCAACATTTTAAACAAGATTAGTGTATTATTTTGTTTTGCACAATTTTAGAGTGAAAAAAAGGAAAGGAGCACCATGCAAAAGTTTGGGCACCACAAGAGATTTGAGCTCTCAGATAATTTTTACCAAGGTCTCAGTCCTTAATTAGCTTGTTAGGGCTATGGCTTGTCCACAGTCATCATTTGGAAAGGCCAGGTGATGCAAATTTCAAAGCTTTACAAATACTCTGACTCCTCAAACCTTGTCCCAACAATCAGCAGCCATGGGCTCCTCTAAGCAGCTGCCTAGCACTCTGAAAATTAAAATAATTGATGCCCACAAAGCAGGAGAAGGCTATAAGAAGATAGCAAAGCATTTTCAGGTAGCCGTTCCTCAGTTCGTAATGTAATTAAGAAATGGTAGTTAACAGGAATGGTGGAGGTCAAGTTGAGGTCTGGAAGACCAAGAAAACTTTCAGAGAGAACTGCTCGTTGGATTGCTAGAAAGGCAAATCAAAACCCCTGTTTGACTGCAATAGACCTTAAGGAAGATTTAGCAGACTCTGGAGTAGTGGTGCACTGTTCTACTGTGCAGCGACACCTGCACAAATATGACCTTCATGGAAGAGTCATGAGAAGAAAACCTTTCCTGCATCCTCGCCACAAAATGCAGCATCAGAAGTTTGCAAATGAACATCTAAACAAGCCTGATGCATTTTGGAAACAAGTCCTGTGGACTGATGAAGTTAAAATATAACTTTTTGGCTGCAATGAGCAAAGGTATGCTTGGAGAAAAAAGGGTGCAGAATTTCATGAAAAGAACACCTCTCCAACTGTTAAGCACAGGGGTGGATCGATCATGTTTTAGGCTTGTGTTGCAGCTAGCAACATGGGGAACATTTCACTGGTAGAAGGAAGAATGTATTTAATTAAATACCAGCAAATTCTGTAAGCAAACATCACACCATCTGTAAAAATGTGAAGATAATAAGAGAATGGCTTCTACAACAGTATAACGATCCTAAACACACCTCAAAATCCACAATGGATGACCTCAAGAGGTGCAAGCTGAAGGTTTTGTCATGGTCCTTACAGTCCCCTGACCTAAACATCGAAAATCTGTGGATAGAACTCAAAAGAGCAGTGCATGCAAGACGGCCCAAGAATCACAGAACTAGAAGCCTTTTGCAAGGAAGAATGGGTGAAAATCCCCCAAACAAGAGTTGAAAGACTATTAGCTGGCCACAAAAAGCGTTTACAAGCTGTGATACTTGCCAAAGGGGGTGTTAATAAATACTGACCATGCAGGGTGCCTAAACATTTGCTTTGGGCCCTTTTTCTTTTTTCTTTTTTTTTTGAAACTGTAAAATTGCTTAAAATATTAAAGAAATGTGTCATCTTTAACTTTATGCCTTTTGGAAATCAGGCCATCTTTTGCTCACTTAGCTATTCACAGCAACAGAAATTTTAATCAGGGGTGCCCAAACTTTTGCATGCCACTGTACTTCATGAAGTTGGTTAAGAGAATGCCAAAAATGGCAAAGCTGTTATTGAGGCAAAGAGTAGCTACTTTTTTTGGCTAATGCAAAATTTCCATACTTCCATTTGTGTTATTTCAGTTTTAATAACTTCAGTGTTAACACTTTACAATAAGGTTCCATTCATTAACCTTATTTAATGCATTAGGTCTCATAAACAAACAATTTACAATAGCATTTAATATTCATTAATGTTAGTTAATAAAAAAAAAAACAATTGTTCATTATTTAGTTTATGTTAGTTCATAGTGCATTAGCTAAAGTTAACAAATACAGCTTTTTATTTAAAAAATGTATTAGTAGGCTATTGAAAATAACAACCAAAATTAATAAACACTGTAAAAGTATTGTTCGCTGGTAGTTCATGTTAACAATGTTGTTAACTAATGGGAACAAATGAAACCCTACTGTAAATAATATTGTACCACTTCACTATTATTCCAAAATGTGGAAAATAGTACTGATAAAGAAGTTGGTATGTCCAAACTTTTGACTGTATATACTGTATATCCAGAAGGCTAACTAATGAGCTCATCAAATGCGTATAAAGCTCCAAAAAAAAAAACACAAAAAAAAAACATTGTACTTTGTACCCTGATATAACATGCCATCGGGCCCAGTTCTAGATCAAAATCTCTGGGTGCTTCTGAATTTAGTGGGGGTACCCAAGTTGTTAAAGTGAAGACATTGTTGTTCAATTGAGCACCAACGTTGTTAAAGTGAGGGTGTTTTAATGCAGGGCCATTTCTAGCTATAAGCTGTATAAGTGGCAAAGCAAGGTCAGTTTATATATATATATATATATATATATATATATATATATATATATATATATATATTATTATTATTATTATTATTATTATTTATAGTCATTTATTGTTAATTTTCTATAGTTATTTATTTATAATTTTTTGTTAATTTATTGTTAATTGTTTGCATTTTGTGTAAATAATATATTGCAATTTTAATTTAATATATTCAAATTTGTTGAAGACTGTATTGTGGGGGCCTCCAAGTAGGAATTTTCTTAGGGCCCCCATTCCCTCAGAAACGGCCCTGCTTTAACATCTAAGCACCCCCGTAGAACCAGCCTACTTGACATCCCAACAAAGCCCTCCGGGTCCTTGTGTTTTGTTTTTTTTTGTTAAATGAAAGCTGCACTAACACACCACACCTGTTCTTGTCACAAGAGATTTGTCAAATGCTCACTTAGCATGGTTTACAGTGAAATTACAGTATGAAAAATCCTAATTCTCAAGATCCATGATGAGGTATACAATTGTCCAGATAATCTTCACAATTATGTACTGTAAAACTGATATTACATTTTTTAAAAAGCCTTTTGCGGTGGGGGTGGTTTCATGTTGCAGAGGCCATGTCTTCAGAACTGCCAAATACCATGCCGAACTGATATGGAAGTTTCAACAGGGTTAGTGCAATTTTCTGACATATGTGATGTACTACATACTGTGACACTGTCACTAACCGCTCATTTTAATGTAGAGACATCATGCATCTTGGAATAAACATCTCCTCTAATTTATCTGACATGTTTAGCCTCAGCTTCATATCAGTCCTAAAAAGATTATTTAAACCATTGGATGAACTTACCTCTTTTCCTCATTGGATACCACTATTATGTTTGTTTTACCCAGAATCAATTATCTGTTTACAATGATTCAACCAAACACCAACAGGTTTGAATCCTTGCACAGCACTGACATTTACTGCATATTCTAGTGGACAAATAAAACCCCTCGAATAAAATAACATGCATTAAAAAAATAAAATAAAAATAAAAAAACAGGAACAAGGAGGATTATCTTAACTTTCATTATAATTGGGAAAATGACCTCAATCTTACCACTAACAATAAATAATGGAAAAAGGTTTGCAAGTATCTAAAGACTGCTTATTTGTAATATACCTACTATAGTGTATTGCAGAGGAATTGGCATCTACACTTCTCTCTAGTGTCAAAAAAGACACTAAATCCCATATTAAGCAAAGGCAAAAAAGAAATCATTTTCACACAAATCACTTGCAAAGAGACTTGTCAAGTCAATGGACTATTTTGCCCTGGTGAACATAATAATTACACACAGAAAAACATCAAAAAGCAACAACATAATTGTTCTCAATACAATCCTCTCACTTAGGATTCTTGTGATTATAATGGTTTCAAAAGTCTTTACTGGTCATTTTTGTCCTTAAGCAGCTGAATGTGAAAGGGAGCAGTTTTGCATCAAATCTTGATAATTTGTTATTATTATTTCAGTTGTCTGATCCTCCTCTTGAATATAACCAGTCATGTCTCTCATCAAGTGTATAAAGTTCTAGTACACTTACCAAATCCACTCCATCATCATCACAGGCTTTTGTGCATGCCATTAGACAGCACAACTTTTGAATGATGAGAAGTGCAGCAAAAACAAACATCACACTTAAAATAACTGAACATGTTCAACTCGTGACGTGTTTTATTTCAAGAGATGTTAGTATGGAACAATACAAAGTGTTTAGTAGGATAGTCAAGAAAAGAAAACGCAGCCTACATGTAAAACTTTATGTAAATCCCGCAGACAAATTAAATGGTTAGGTCAAGTCACATTTTGTTAGGCACAGTGTTTGTGTGAGCTTTCAGGTAATTTACTGTGAAATGAAAATGAGCAAGTAAAAAATAATTGTTATCTTTCATATACAGGTGCATCTCAATAAATTAGAATGTCGTGGAAAAGTTCATTTATTTCAGTAATTCAACTCAAACTGTGAAACTCGTGTATTAAATAAATTCAATGCACAGAGACTGAAGTAGTTTAAGTCTTTGGTTCTTTTAATTGTGATGATTTTGGCTCACATTTAACAAAAACCCACCAATTCACTATCTCATCAAATTAGAATATGGTGACATGCCAATCAGCTAATCAACTTAAAACACCTGCAAAGGTTTCCTGAGCCTTCAAAATGGTCTCTCAGTTTGGTTCACTAGGCTACACAATCATGGGGAAGACTGCTGATCTGACAGTTGTCCAGAAGACAATCATTGACACTCTTCACAAGGAGGGTAAGCCACAAACATTCATTGCCAAAGAAGCTGGCTGTTCACAGAGTGCTGTATCCAAGCATGTTAACAGAAAGTTGAGTGGAAGGAAAAAGTGTGGAAGAAAAAGATGCACAACCAACCGAGAGAACCGCAGCCTTATGATTGTCAAGCAAAATCGATTCAAGAATTTGGGTGAACTTCACAAGGAATGGACTGAGGCTGGGGTCAAGGCATCAAGAGCCACCACACACAGACATGTCAAGGAATTTGGCTACAGTTGTCATATTCCTCTTGTTAAGCCACTCCTGAACCACAGACAACATCAGAGGCGTCTTACCCGGGCTAAGGAGAAGAAAAACTGGACTGTTGCCCAGTGGTCCAAAGTCCTCTTTTCAGATGAGAGCAAGTTTTGTATTTCATTTGGAAACCAAGGTCCTAGAGTCTGGAGGAAGAGTGGAGAAGCTCATAGCCCAAGTTGCTTGAAGTCCAGTGTTAAGTTTCCACAGTCTGTGATGTTTTGGTGTGTAATGTCATCTGCTGGTGTTGGTCCATTGTGTTTTTTGAAAACCAAAGTCACTGCACCCGTTTACCAAGAAATTTTGGAGCACTTCATGCTTCCTTCTGCTGACCAGCTTTTTAAAGATGCTGATTTCATTTTCCAGCAGGATTTGGCACCTGCCCACACTGCCAAAAGCACCAAAAGTTGGTTAAATGACCATGGTGTTGGTGTGCTTGACTGGCCAGCAAACTCACCAGACCTGAACCCCATAGAGAATCTATGGGGTATTGTCAAGAGGAAAATGAGAAACAAGAGACCAAAAAATGCAGATGAGCTGAAGGCCACTGTCAAAGAAACCTGGGCTCCCATACCACCTCGGCAGTGCCACAAACTGATCACCTCCATGCCACTCCGAATTGAGACAGTAATTAAAGCAAAAGGAGCCCCTACCAAGTATTGAGTACATATACAGTAAATGAACATACTTTCCAGAAGGCCAACAATTCACTAAAAATGTTTTTTTTTATTGGTCTTATGATGTATTCTAATTTTTTGAGATAGTGAATTGGTGGGTTTTTGTTAAATGTGAGCCAAAATCATCACAATTAATAGAACCAAAGACTTAAACTACTTCAGTCTGTGTGCATTGAATTTATTTAATACACGAGTTTCACAATTTGAGTTGAATTACTGAAATAAATGAACTTTTCCACGACATTCTAATTTATTGAGATGCACCTGTAGTTTCCACTTGTGATGCAGAGGCATTACAATGAGCTGAATCAACACATGAACCTTAACAAAATGCATACTAAATACACTAGTTCTGCCAAATACAAGAATTGTATTGTCAAATTTAAAGTTGTGATTTATTATCATTTTGTTGCTACATGTTTTCAGAGAATTTACAGGAAATTGTGAAAATAATTCCAACCTAGATCTGCAGTTCAGTGACACCATGCTGTCTTCTTATGACATTAAAAATGAATCCAAGGTTATTATAACAGCGTAAAGGGTCAGTCCTGTGTAGCTCAACAACCCCATATAGGTTAACATTTCCAAGTGCAACAGCCCGCAACTTACAAGTAAATATTTTAATAAAATAATTTCCAAATTCAAGTAACAGAATCAAGTCATAAACTTATTTATTATCCCTGGTTTTGACCAAGCTCTTGAAAATCCCCGATGAGGAAGAACTAAAACTTTATGGTTTAATGGTAGTACAGCATCTCACATGACTTTCACACACAAAAGTGCCATCTGATTTGTTTAAAGCAGCTTTTCCTACCAGGATGCTGCTGAATTAGCTGACATTAAATGCCACTCACACCTGGCGATATTTAGCTCACAGTGTGTTTCAGTCCTTTGAAGAACACTATCAAAAGATAGCTAGATCGCCAAAACAAGCTGAATTTAAATTTGCATGAACGTGTCTTACCTTGATTAAGAAGTAACGTGATACGGAAATCACAACCAGTCTCACTAAACTCAGAACCTTTGGACATTTCTTCAGTATCTGCATCCGAACTCTTAAAACCTCCCGCGTACTGAATATTGCTGAACTGAACAACGACTGAGTCCACGTTCCTCAGCGCTGTTTGTATTGACCAGCACCAATGAATGGAAAGCAGTGGAATGGCTGTTTTTACGATCTCCACCTTAGGGCTCTTAGAAAAACTGTCGTGTCTAGAAGGGAACCCTCTGGCTGGGTAAAGTCTCGCGATAATAGATTTGACATTCCTATACTGTGTTTATTGTTTATTAGGAGTTCCACTTGAATCATAAAAATATCCCTACCTCTAAAAATAAACCTAATCTTAATCCAACTCAAAACATAACCATAATCTTTGAAACATAAAAATTACTCTCGCGAGACTTACCCAGTACAAAGGTTCCCTTCTAGACACGATCCAGAATATCGAACCACTCTTTGAGCCGTAACAGTTTTTGAGAACTTTAAAAGCGTTTCAATATTCAAGTTATACTACCTAACTTACAATTGAAAATTCGGATATATAATGCAGTCACTGTAACTGGCCTATTTTAAAATCACCATGTCCCTGAAACTCATATATGTGAATATTTATAGAGAGAGAGAGAGAGAGAGAGAGAGAGAGAGAGAGAGAGAGAGAGAGCTTACAATGGAAAAATACTTTAAATGAACTGAATGTCTTAACAGGATAATGTATAATGTCTAAAACAACATTATATACATCATCTAATGGACAAAAGAAAATTAAAACTGTATTAAAAATCAATCGATATATTTAATCTTCAACACATTTGTCATTAATGTTTCTTGTTTTGAGCCACTGAAAATACAAAATTATGCCTGAAAAGTAATTGAATCTTTTTTAAAGTATAAAAACTTCAAATTTAAAATGGTAGCTGCAGTACAGATTATTCCTCAGTCTATTGAGTGTTACAATAAAATAATAAAATAATCTGTAAATACTTGGGGAAAAAGTGATGCACAAGAACATTCTTAAAAATGTAATGTGGAGACAGCTTTTTCCTAACGTCTTCTATCCTCTATTTGAAAATCATAACATGGTGGATCTGGACTGACCTCTGCTGGTAAGATATTTTGGCAATATTCCCTTATGTTTAATTAATGATTTATCAAAGATAACCGAGTGAGGTGATTTCAGGTATAAGGTGTGTGCTAGTTAACCATGCTCAGGATCCTGTTTAAATATGTATTATTTGCAAAATGGTGATTCATAATTCTGGAGCTGTTAAATCCAAATGAGTCATTGAATAAATGTGTCATTAAGCAGCTTTGTTTTATTTAACATGACAGCAGTCTGCAATTTTCTTTTTTTGAAACATATTTTCAAAATGCTCTTTGATGAAATGAAGACCCCATGAAAAACTAGGACTTTGCTGGCTTTTAGTCCATGTCTGTTAGTTTTAAGTTATCTATCTGTACTCCTAAATGTTGACAAAATTCACTCCACAGCCCAGCTATACTACATGTCTACATTTTGATATAGAAGCCTTGTGATAAAACTTGAACTTGATTTTTTTTTTTTTTGTTGTTTTGTTTTTTTTAACGTGACATAAAATTCCCATCGAAAATAAGAGTTTAAAAACGGACAGAGTTTAGTTCAATGACTTAGATTTATCCTCATTTTGGGGGGCGGAGAGAGCGAGAGAGAGAGAGAGAGAGAGAGAGAGAGAGAGAGAGAGAGAGAGAGAGAGAGAGAAACCAATTACTGCCTTAATGTACTTCGTTCACAGTATTTTTTTTTTTTATGTTTATAATGTCTTGTTAAATGCTTATTTGATTTTAGATTGTATAGTGTATGTTGTTATTATAGTTTTTATTTTATTTTGTTCATTACCTGGCACCTTATTTTAATTCTATTTTTATTGTTATTTGTTACTGTTTTATTATTATTATTATTTGTCTTGTTATTATCTGTTTTGTGTATTAATGCTTTGGCAATATTGTATGTAAACACAATCATGCTAATAAAGTACTTTAAATTGAAATTGAATTGAGAGATAGAGAGAGGGTGGCGACAGGTGGTGGAGAGTTTAGAGAGCGGAGTTAGATTTGGCGGATTAGCAAAAACTGTACTGTGAATGTAACTATCATGGGTGATACTACGGACTGAGATAGCGAAAGTATGTCATGGCAGGATGTAACTAGAAAGAGGAAAGATAGGAACGATAGTTCTGGAAGTTCAACCTCCGGGTTGGAGGTGGGCGACATGGCCAAAAAAGTGAAGGCTACAAAGACAAGTGTGAGGAAGGAGGATGAACAAACTGAATGGAAAGTGATGATAACGTTTAAAAAAGAAGGGGGGCATTTTCACCCACTTAAACTGACGAAAGCAATTGAGAAAGGAATGGGCAAAATCAAGTTCATTAAATGTTTAAGTGCAGGAGGCTTTTGATTTTTGCTAAAGATCAAATGCAAAGAGATAAGTTTCTCAGAGCAAAAACACTGAATGGAGAAAGGATCAGTGCTCATATCCCAGGGAATGCAGTAAAGTTTAGAGGTGTTATTTATGATGTACCTTTGGCAATGAAGATGGATGAGATAATCCAGGAAGTGAAAGGTAGTAAAAGCTACAAGACTGCAAACACAAAGAAATGGTGTGAAAACTGATAGCTTGTCAGTAGTCCTTAAGTTTGAGAATGTTATGCCCAAAAGAGTAAGAATGGGATATTTGAGTTATGATGTCAGAGAATTTATCCCAGCACCACTACAATGTTTCAGGTGTCAAAGAATGGGACACACTGCAGGACAATGTAAAGGAAAGCAAAGATGTGCAAGATGTGGAGGTGAACATGAATATGGAAAATGTGGTTCCAATGGTGGAACGATGAATGTAAAAATGCTATAAAAGAAAGAAATCATGCATTCAGAATTTTAAGAAATCATCTGAGTCAAGATAATCTGATTGATTATCAAAGGAAGAAAGCAAGGGCAAGGAAAATAATTAAGTCATCCAAGAAGAATGCATGGAGGCAATTCTGCTCCTCCATTGGCAGAGAAATACAATTGGGTGACATTTGGTCAATGATTAAAAAGATGAGTGGGAAAAGAAAATCTGTTAAAATCCCAGTACTGAGAGATGGAGAATATCTGGCAATCACAAATAAGGAGAAAGCTGATCTACTGGGTAAGAAGTTTGCAAGTGTACATAATGGAAGTCATTTAGATGAAATACATAAACGACGAAAAGATGACATTTTAAGAGCAAATACTGATGTATCAAAGAAAAAGGATAGTGATGGATCAGCACTTGAAATGGACTTAACATTACACGAGTTGAAAATGGCCTTAAAGGGAAGTGGATATATGGCCCCAGGACAAGACCAACTATGTTATGTTATGTTTAGTCAATTACCAGATGAAGTATTGGAAATTATATTAAATCTGTTTAATAAGATATGGAGAGAAGGCGTAATACCTGGTAGTTGGAAAGGTGCTCTGGTACTACCTTTCGGTAAGCCTGGTAAAGACCCAGCCAATGCAGGAAACTACAGGCCCATAGCGTTAACATCACACTTATGTAAATGGATGGGAAAGATAATTGTTCGTAGACTGTCATATTATTTAGAACAAAGAGAATTGTTAAGCCCATGTCAAAGTGGATTTCGTAAAGGAAGATCTACGGTAGATGCCTTAGTGAAAGTTAGTAATGAAACAGAAAAAGCAATTAGTATGAAAGAGGTTATGACTATAGTATTTTTTGATATTGAGAAAGCATATGACTCAATGTGGAGAGAAGGTCTAATGATTAAAATGCATAAAATGGGTATTGGTAGAAGGCTATACAACTGGGTTTTAGACTTCCTGTCTAATCAGACATTCCGTTTTAAAGTTGGAGATGCTGTTTCAGAAGATTTTATTATTTTAAATGGTATTCCTCAAGGCAGTGCTATCAGCCCTATCCTGTTTAACATTATGATAAATTATATTTTTATGAATGTTGGTAGAGATATTGGGTCATCGCTTTATGCAGATGATGGGGCTATATGGAAAAGAGGGAAAACATTAGACATATGACTAATAGCATTCAGAGTGCTTATATTGAAGGTTGAAAGATGGTCATATGACTGGGGATTTAAGATGTCAATTGCAAAGTCATGCTACATGCTCTTTACCAGAAAGAGAAGGCCAGATAATGTGCAGCTTAAGTTGTATGGTCAAAGTATGGAAAGGGTAACAGAGTTCAAATATTTAGGATTATGGTTTGATGAGAAATGTATATGGAGGAATCATATTAAACAGGTTGAAACAAAATGTAAAAAGGTATTGAATCTCATGAGATCAGTTTCTGGTTATGAATGGGGAGCAGATAAGCAATCACTACTGGATATTTATAGGGCCTTAATACAGTTGTGTATTGATTATGGGTGTGTGGTATATTGAGCAGCAGCTAAGAGTGTGTTGGGAAAACTTGACAGAATTTAGTTCAGGGCCCTAAGACTCAGTATTGGTGCAGTTAAAACAACTCCTACTAATGCATTACTGATGGAAGCTGACGAATTACCATTATATTTAAGACTTTCAAAGTTGTCATTGGCATATTGGGTTAAGTTAAAAGGATCTGGAGAGGAACAGTCTGCAACAAAGGTGCTGTGTGATTGTTGGGAATATTCACAACAACGAAAAGGTAAAGGATTTGGTTGGAATACTCATACAATAGCTGAGGAATTTGTTTTAAATAGGTTAGATTATGGACCAAATTCTGTATGGGATAATGTTCCTCCATGGATATTTCCAGTGCCCAAGGTGGACTTGCAACTTTTGGAGCAGTAGAGAGAGTGGACTGAAAGGAATGTGGATAACATTGGATATTTGGTTCAAGATTATGTGAAAAGGAACTATTTTAATTATATGCCAATATTTACTGATGGATCTAAAGACCCAGGGAGTGAACATGTAGGAGCAGGAGTATACATACCCGAGTTTAATGTTGTCATATGCAAAATAATTAATGATAGAGTATCTGTATTTACATCTGAAATAGTCGCCATAATTTTAGGATTACAATGGATAGAGGAGGTAAGGCCTGAGAGAGCTGTCATTTGTTCAGACTCTGCTGCAGCTCTTAGTAGCTTGAACTCAAAATAAACAATAAGAGATGATGTATTGTTGGAAATATTTGCTATAATGTTGAGAATACAAAGAGTTGGAAATTATGTACAGAGAGAGAGAGAGAGAGAGAGAGAGCGCGCGCTACATGCAGTCACGTGACCTGTGGAGGGAGGGCGTGGCCAATGGTTCGTTCGAGGAGTTGTTGGTGAGTTGACAGACAAACATTAAACTGTCGAGCAAAATTATCAGCTGTACATATTGCGTTTTTTTTTTATTTTTTTTTTTTTTATGAACGTATTTTTAACGTTCGCCTCCTCACGCAACATTCAGAGAATTTATATCTGTGGCTCTTTGTGCATCATATGTTTGTTGTTGAGCTATAGCAAGTTAGCCAGTTGTGCTCACAGTACAATGAGAACAGTATAGAGTGAATTTACATCCCTTTAACCATAAAAGTTTAGCGATTATGCTTTTTCTCGTCAGTAAATTCTCTGTGTTGTGTAGAATTGCATACAAGCCATTAATTTAAATGTATCGAGCGAAATCTATCTCTGGAAATCAAATCACTGCTGTTTCTCTCGCATTTACATTTCTAGCTCTAAAAACATGGACCAAAAGATTACATATGATGACTATCAACTGCCAGTAGTCTTTCTTCCGTCCTATGAAAACCCACCTGCGTGGATCCCTGCACAGGAGGTGAAAGAGTTGGTTACCGACGTGTCTCACATTTTTAACTTCTCTTTGGTGATCATATTGGCCTAACTCAAATCTTTTTTCTTACAATCAGAGGATACATAACCCTGACTATAACAACGAGCTCACTCAGTTCCTGCCTCGCACTGTAGTCTTAAAAAAGCCTCCTGGTGCACAACTGGGCTTCAATATCCGTGGTGGAAAGGCCTCACAGCTTGGTATATTTATTTCTAAGGTGAATTTTGCCATGTGAAACCTACTTTTTTTTTTCTTCTTTGAGCAAAAATAATTGAAAGATAACTTGCAAGCCATCTTGGTTTTGCCCTGCTCAAAATGTTCTGACAGGTGGTGCCAGATTCTGATGCTCATCGGGCCGGGCTTCAAGAGGGTGATCAGGTGCTTTCTGTCAATGATGTGGATTTTCAAGACATAGAACATTCAAGGGTAAGATCTGATGTGTCAGTAGAACAAGAGGTAAAAATAATCTGGACCTCTCAGAATAGTATTCATATTGTCTTGATTTATCCCGTAGGCTGTGGAGATTCTAAAGACAGCAAGAGAGATTTTAATGAATGTTCACTACTTCCCTTATAGTAAGTAGAATATTTATCCTTCTCTTGTGGCACATGCTGAATATTAAGACTATAGGCCTCTGGGTCAAAAAATAAATGAGGGCTTGTGGCAAAAACATTACAGAAAGTGACAAAATTGCCACAGATATTTAAAATGTGTATATATATATTATCTCTTAGGTTATGTTTGTTATATTTCATAATATTCTGTTCTAGGCCTATCTAGTAATTGATTAAGATGCTGTAGTGACCATTTCAATTATTTGATTTAATTGTATTTGACATGAATGGACAACACACTGGGCCTCATTCGTGGAACTATCGTAAAAATATGAGTAAATTATGAGTAATTTGCGCTTAAAATGGAATTCCGCCGGATTCTCAAACGCTTCGTACTCCCCAAAATTGTTGGTAAAACGTATGTATGTTAGTGAATTCCAAACATTCGTAAAGAGGGAGCATGTGCATGTTCATTCATAATTATCATATTCCACGCCCATGAAAAGGCCATATAAGGAAGGCGCCAGACTCGCTAGTAAATGCGGTTAACATCTATGCGGAAAAGTAACGGGATCATTTTTATGAATGAAGTGCATTCACATCGTAAAATTTGTATTTAGCAAGCACAGTAGCATCTCATAAAAAGTGAGGACTTACTGTCATTGCATGTTTTTGCTGTCTTCGGAGGCTATTTTGTGAACCAAACAGTTCAAGAAGTCAATACAAATGGTTTGGCATGAGTGTTAAACATGTTCAGTTCATGCCGGGAGGAGGTCAGGAGGATGCCCACCACCATTAACCTTCTCTGGTTCAATTCGCAGTGCATCGCCAGCATCATCTGTGAAACTTCTCGGGTAAATCATGATGGTAACTGCAACTGGAAGAATCTTCAGAGAAATTAATAGAATGCCTGAAGAAGATCTTTAAACGAAACGCTGTAAGATATTACAGTTTTGCAAGCTATATGACAGTGTGCGGGCTTTTTCTATATTTTTCCTGTTGTATTGTATATGCACCTGCCCGCGATTTATTTATTTTTTGGATTTAACAGTATTAACATTGACCATACATTATCAACTGAACGCGTTTTACCGATGTCCATACAAAATTATGAAACCTTAATTATAGAGCTCATTTTAAATAAAAAAAAATGGTCCAAAGACACATTAGAGGGCATTCATTTTTTAGAGAAAAATCAAGCACTTCTGCTGAAAAAACGATAAGCAGAGTTGGGAAAACTATTCTTTGAAAAAATTAAAGCAGTAAAGAAACGTTATCATAAAAGTATAGGCTATGTTTTTTTTGTTTTGTTTTTTTTTTGTTTTTTTTTACTAATTAATTTTTTAAGGTTCCACTCATTTAATTATTAGATCATTTTTTCATTACTTCATTTCACTTCTATCAAAACATAGTCATGACAGTTTGCCTGAAAGAACACAACACTTTCAGATGTCTTACGCACGATTTACACATGGTCAGGAGCAGGTGTAAATTTCGTTCCTAACAACTAACATTTTAAAAATACGAAAACTTTAATGAATCCGAGAATTTACGTCAGAACGGCTTTACGAACGATTTACACAAAAAGTTGTTCTGCTTGTGTTTCATGAATGAGGCCCACTAATATGTTAAAATATTCCCTCATAAATTTAAACAAATCCCCTGAAAATAATTATTTCAGGGAGGTCAAATATTTTTGACACTGATTGGATTCCATGTTTAATGTTGATGTAAACATGTAGACGCATAGATTAACTGATATCGGTCTTAAGTTTTCCTTTAGCTCAACTGGTAGATCGTGTTACTAGGAATGCTGTTTCGAATCCCAGGGAATGCACAAACTGATCAAATGTATAGCTTGAATGCTTTGTAATTCACTTTGGATGAAAGTGTTTAATGCATGATTTCTTTTTCTAGATTATTAAAAACAGAAAAACTCGCACACCTACTGCTCCAACAAAAATAAACAATGTTTTTTGACTTGGCACCTTACAAAGTTTGTTTTGGTGTGCTTGTGTTCTTACAAACCTTGTGACTCTTTTTCTAGATTACCAGAGGCAGAAGGAGAGGACTGTCCACTAGGTGGCAGAGCTGAGCTTCATGTAGGAACAAGTGGAATGACGCAGCGGAGGCGTTGGTGTGTCCACAGAACATTCACTGCATTATTTTCCTCCCACTTTTTACATTTGCTCACTAAAACACTGTTCAAAGAAATAATCTCCAAACACTCAAGGACTCGTCTGATGATTCAGTGCTTCTTCAACTGTTTTCGGGCGTCTGTTTTCTAAATAAGCCAGCTGTAGGTCCGTACATGGCTTTTAACAGAGTCTGTACCTATATGTCGAAGCCATCTCCGTGAAGTTGGCACCCCATATAATTAAATAATTGCCAAATCTATACCATTCATTTGTGTTGATTTGTGCCACAAAAATTAACGTTTGTGCTGGTTCGGTGTTTGAGATATTAGACATTATTGTGTGGCTGTGTGGCATCACTGTCCACCCCATGTGGTCCAAATCATTCCAAATCTGTGCCATTAATTTGAGCTCGATTTGTGCCATTAAAAGAAACCTCATAACGGTTCCTTTCTTTGTATTTAACAAGACAGCTTTTGGGAACCGTGAAATCACACAGGCTAAACCCCATGTCAGTCTCACCTGTCTCCATCGTTTGTGCTGAAGCATACATTTTTGGCAAAGATTTAATCTTTCACCACATCATACTCCAAATGCAAATTGCTGCACCAAAATTACACAACGTAGATGTCTCAACTCGAGACGTACATTTAACAGTTTGTTATTTTTAACATGATATGACATCTAAAAATGCAAACAAGCCATCAAAGATGTCCATCTAGCGCATGTTTACATTTAAATCAATTATAAAACAGTGCGGACGGACACAAAAATGAGCTCAGTGTGAACGGCCCCTCAGTGTAAGACTGGAACTCTGTAGAAGTTTGATCACACTTGCCTATTCTCTATTATGTGTTACTGCACATTTTAGATTTTAGAGTATAACATTATAAACTAAGTTACACAAAAGTATGGAAATTATGCAGTGACCAAAACAAATTAAATCAGAAACATCTTCTATTTGAACTTCTTCAGTGTAGCCTTTCATCTATTCCAGCTCTGCACACAGTTCAATCAACTTCAGGTGTATCCTGGGATGCTTTTTAAACAGTATTGAATAATTTCATATGCTGGACACTTGTTGGCTACTTTTATTAAAAAATTAAAATAAAATAAAATATTCGTATAGACATCTATAATTAGGCACAATTTATTTTTGAGTACAGAAATAATCCCAAACATTTGACCATAAGGCTTTAAATCAAAAGGTTTTAAGATTATGAGAAACAAACTTAGTGTCCTTTGGACTGGTAATAAAGGCTATATTTATAAGTTCTTGATATTAATTTTATTTACTAACTTTTACTATTTTTTTATTTGATTTGTATTGTATCTTGCTATGTTTTGCTATTGCTGTAGATAAATCTAGGATAACTGAGTTTCAGGTTTTTAGTTTAAGTTTTTAAGCTTAAAGTAACCATTTAAAGTGATTTTTATTTAGAAATTTTGCCAAACAATTTGGTCAAATTAGCTTCAGAAAAAGTGACTTTAGCTGAAAGGTGAGTAGTTTGCATCCCTGGTTTAAATATCAGACAAAATCTGATATTTCCTGACAGAGAGATGTGTTTGATGTGGTGATAGATTAAATCTTTGCCAAAAAGTAATGCTTCAACGATACCAAACAAGGCACAAACTAGAAGCGAGCACAAACGATGGAGACAGGTGAGAGTGATTGACATGGGGTTTAGCCTGCACGATTTCACGGCTCCCAAAAACTGCCTTGTTAAATACAAAGAAAAGAAACGTTATGATGTTTCTTTTAATGGCACAAACGAACGGCACCGGTTTGGAGCAATTTGGACCACATGGGGTGGAAAGTGATGCCACACAGCCAAAAAAATTATGTCTAATATCTCAAACACTGAACCAGCACAAACATAAATTTTTGAGGCACAAATGAGCACAAACGAATGGTATAGATTTGGTAATGATTTAATTATATGGGGTGCCAACTTCATGGAGGTGTCAAACCTATGGCCTAGCAGTTGGCACAAATGCTTCAATGTTGAGATGCTTACGCTGGTGATGCAAGTTTGAATGCAGTTTGGAACAATATCTGACCCTGTTCACTCTCTCAACTCTCCTCACTAATTAAAGTGGCAGGTTAGTTTCAAAATCTGATTTATATAGACTTTCCCTAACATCTGGGGAAATAAGCATACTCTATGACATGCATATTAAAAGTATGGTATAAATGTTATTTGAGTGAAATTACTGTATACAGTGTTAGGACAAATGGCACATCCTAAATTATTATGGTCTGCTGCGAATATTAAAATCAGTTATATCAATATCAGGCATTTATTACATGAAACTGATATTAATGTCCAAAATCTAATATACTTAACAATTTTGTCTTATTTTGTGATTACATTTCAGTTGTGCACTCTGAATCTAAGTAGTATTTAGAGTTGTTTTAAGTAATTGTATCAATGAAATGCATTTTGATGTCCTGATGGCAAATGTGTTTACAAGTGTAATTAAATCAGTATGCTTGTTAAAAAAAGGTACAGTAAAATATTTTGTGCTCTTTTTTTTATTTTTAGATAAACGTGTGGTCACAGAAATTGAAAAACAATGTGAGAATTTTTGTTACTCAATGTTATTGCAGCACTTAATATTTTCTTCTGCCTAGTTACTGTGGCAAGTTTACAGGTATAAATGTAAGGTAGTGTGGCTATATTAATATGATATATTTCTGCTAGTGGGCAGTTTTATGTTGGTACTGAAAATACCAAGTACATTTAGGTTTAACATTTAACAATTTACTGAATTCCATAATATTAATATAAATAAAGAATACCTTTTTCAATTATAATGAGTCCAAGTGTTCCACTGAGAATAGGATGTTTTGTTTAGCAAATGTAACTATACCTAGCTCAGCACTGATCAGTGGTCACGTGTGCTAACATCATGGTGTCATTAATATCCCTACCAAAATTCTTATTGTAAAAAATAAAATAAAAAAAAAAGTCTTCAAAAACATTTTTGGACATTATCATTTATTTAAAATCTTTATCAATATAAAGCCATTTAACCCAACAGTGAGTGAGGACTTCATTTATATCAAACACACAAACTGACATATCCATCCTCCCCCTGAAGAAAAATATTCATTAGAAATATGGGCAACTTCCAACCTATTGGAGTGACAATGTTTAATGGGAAAGGCTTTTTGGAAAACCTAGCATGAAATTAAACAACACTGGTATCACATTTGTGTTAAGGGGATAGTTCACCCAAAAATGAAAATTCTCTCATTATTTACTCACCCTCATGCCATCCCACATGTGTATGACTTTCTTACTTCTGCACACAAATTAAGATTTTTAGAAGAATATTTTAGCTGTGTAGGTCCATACAATACAAGTAAATGAGTGCCAAATTTTTTACGCTCCAAAAATCACACGTCAGCATTAAAGTAATACATTTTTACTATACCATTATTTTTTTTTTTTTTTTGTATTCACATTCTTCATGCATACACCCTCTACTGGGCAGGGAGAAGAATTTCTAGCAAAAATGGACTTAAATATTGATATGTTTCTCATCCACACCTATCATATCACTTCTAAATATATGGATTTAACCAATGGAGTCTTATGGATTACTGTTATGCTGACTTTTGTGATTTTTGGAGCTTCAAAATGTTGGCACCCATTCACATACATTGTATGGACCACAAGAGCTGAGAAATTCTTCTAAAAAAAATTATGTTCTGCTGAAGAAAGTAAGTCATCTGGGATGGCATAAGGGTGAGTAAATGATGAGATAATTTTCATTTTTGTGTGAACTGTTCCTTTAATATTTTGTTTTCTTTCATGCTTAAGGGCTTAACACATAGTACATAATTTAAGTGTACAGAACAGCTCTATCATGAACTTTTCCATACATTTTCCTCTGCCTGTTGCAGGCAACTCAAATAATACCACGTTAAGTAATAAATCTGAGGTAATACCACTGTTTTGGTCATATTACAGAGACATTAAACAAGTTTTCTCCCCTGGTTGTTTGGTGTCAGTCATTCATTCTTGCACACATGCCAATATGGACACACCTCTTTAAAAGGCACTCAAAATAAATACAAAAACAAAAGACATTTCAAGTTACCTCTCCCCTACTAGATATTTTAAGATGACTATTAAATCTACGAATCAAAGAATTAAACATCCTATTCAACTGCATTTCCAAAATGTCAGTTGGATTTCGACTAATTTAATAATAAATTACAAAACAAGCAAAAAAAAATTGTTTTAAATGTTTTAAATTAAGGAGCAGAACTGCATAGTATTTTCTATTGTTTGATAAAGCACCATTACGTTGTGTGTGCACTGCCATAAGAAAAAAAAAATAGACATTTTAGGTAATGGATTATCTTGTGCGTAGTAAGTGCAAAGTTATGCGGTAAACATCAAATGGATATTCCTATTACTCATCGGTCACATGTACCAAAGTGATAACTCTACAGTGCTGAGCACAATGTCTGTAAACAATTTCTGTGTGCGAGAGGGAGGAATGTTTAGTGTCAACAACACAAAGCTGACCATGTAAGTGGGGTGGGATGTAATGGACTGACCCTGTGACATGGACACAGAGTCTAAAAGACTGTCCGTATATTTCCTTTTTGTGGAGCCATTTTAGCTGCTGTCTTCATTCTGTTGGGCGTCTTTGGTTGAGCTCTCATCCACGTTCTCCAGCGAGTCTCCACGCTGGATGGACAGCTCTGCTGGATCCATCATGGGCAGTTCGCTCTGTATGGGGTACAGCCATGGCTTGTGGTCAGGAGAATGTGCTGCCTTCCATGCAGGGTATTTTTGACCTGCCATGTGAACACTTCTTAAGACCTGTTGAATGACAGAAGAGAATGAGGGAGTGCCACTAGTATCAGTGGAAGTCACACTGAACTTTGGTTGTTTGTCTTGTGTAATACAATCAATGAAATGGAATCCCGTTTTACGGCAGTGCAATGACTTAGAAGAATTACACCAAATATTTTGTTCAAGCACAGCTACAAATAGGTTCTGGTTTGTCAGCACCAATGATCAGAGCGTGCAATAATGCCTATAAAGTTTGACCTTTTCAAACCGAACGTAATGGGTCCTGATGTTTTATTAATAAACCAGTATTATGAAGGAAAGTAAAAAGAAATTAAAAGCACTTTAAAAACACACTTATACGTCCAATAACAAAAAGAAAAAAAAAAAGCAGCAGCATGATATTATCATTGTAGAAGGCGGAATTAGTTCTATTGTATTCTTTAACCTTGGACTACTGTGATACTTCCACAGTACCTTTTTATAAGGGTATAGACATGCACTGTGAATCTACAGTAGTTAGCATACAGTAACAATGCAAAGACTGGAGACTATCCATATAAAATGGTTTCCAAGGGATTAAAAACGAATTTCTGATTCAGTGGTAAAAGGTGAGGGAGAGCCAACTCTCAGCAATAGTGTTCAATAATAGTAAATGACACACCAAGAGTGAGGTATAGGCTGTTATCAGCATGCCCTTTGGACAGAGATACCATCTGGTAATACTGCAAACAGCCCAACCAGATGAGGTGTTGTATGATTTCAGACAAGGCTATAAATGTTTTGTTTTTTCATCAGATAAATTTTAAGACCGTACACTACCCCAATAAATGTCAACATTTCAAATATTCTAATGATGCCAGTTGGATTTAGAATGTTGGGAAACATAACATTCATTTTCATAATGCTCAAACAAACATTAAATGAGTTACAGAAATGTTCCAGGTTCAATACAAGTTAATCTCAACTGACAACATTTGTGGCATGATGATGATTTCCACAAAAAATTATTTTGACATTTATTTCAATACGAACAAAAATTGTGGTTACAGTCAGAGAGTTAAAAAATGTTCAAAAGTATAGCCACAAGACATACACATTATGCATGTTAACATGATTTTAGTGTGTTAAAATCAGGAATTTGCCAGCCTTACGGCATTTATTAGATTACAGGATTTATGTTGTCATGACATTGAAGTTGTAATATTAGATAAAAACTTTACACAGAAAAGGTTAGTAAGCTGTTGGGTTATTGTGTACTAGCCTTTAGATAAATACCACATATGGCCTCGTCCTGAAGGAGGCCATCTCTAAATTTAAATAAATCGAATGAACAATAGTTCCTAACATATTGCTGTAAAGCATATGTATTTAATCAAACCCAAAATGTGCAAAAAGGAGGATTATGTAAAATAGTAAGGAAATACCTCATTTCAGGATAACTACAACCTGTGGAACACTCCATTTAATGAGTGACCACAAGTATATTTGCATACTTGGTAGTCTAAAATGCAACTGCCTGCCATGTCAAAGCACATCACTGATGATTAATAAAATTAAAGATACTTCCATTAATCAGGAGCCTTCAAGCTATTCATGCTATTGTAAATAATAAAAAGATGACAAGTCATGCAACCTAGAGACAGAACAAGATAAACGAGTTTCACTCTTGGGCACAGCAAGTGCTGCGTGAGTGTCTGCAGTACAAGATCTTCCAGTATGTTACCATGGTAACAATTGTGAATTCTCAAACCTTAAATATATTTGCATGCTCAAAGGGTCCTAAACTAGTACATTTACTGAATCTTTAGGAAAAAAAGCAAACATTTACTTACTTTTGGAGCCAGAACTTGAGATGCTTTGTTGACAACCCATTTTGGAAGAGACCCTTAAATATTGATATTAAAAACTATTATAAAACAGCAATAAAAGTAAAAGTCAAAAGTAAAAAGGTCAATAACTGACAGGTGAATATCTCAAAAGTAGTAGTAAATTTGTTCAAACCTCTGGGATCAGCTTGTGAGAGGTATGTGAAAATGCAGCTGTTAGGCCCTGTTGGTTTGATGAGGTAACCCGTTAGAACGGAAACTGCCCTTACCAAATCCTTACGTGGGGGATATTTCTAAAAATGTAAGCAAAACTTTATTAACGGTGCTGAAACTGATGTCATTTTCGATGTTAAAATTTTACCCCAGCTTAACGTGGATAAACAATTACAAGTTAGCCATTTGTAGTATGACTTCTTGAAAAGGGTAAACACTGGTGCTATCAAAACATGACTCTGTTGTGCGAGCGATCCAAATAGACCGACAAAGAGCCTGAGTTCAGGGACTATCTGTTTAGGACTAATGGTTGACAAGGGGAGTGTTTGGGAAACCTGTTTTAAAACAGTAATTTGTCCAATTCCATTTGGTGCTTCCTAGTGGCCCAGAAATTACTCACTTCACCATAAAGTAAATCACAATATTGTCCATTAGCTTAAAGAGAATTCAACTAAATCAAGTCCTGAATGTATGGTTGTATGTGGATGTAAATCTAGCAAAGACATACATAACGCAAGAGAATAGGTATAAAAAAAAAAAAATGGTGTACCGGATGCTTCACAGAGAAGTTAATGATCACATACTCGTCCTCAGACACCTGCCATGTACGCAGGGTTACCACATCTCTGTTCTTCAATGGTTTTGGACAAAGCCCTGTGAACAAAGTTCAAAAACTCAATGAATAGGTGAAAAACACATCTTTACCAGGCCCGCAAGGATATGGCCCATAAACAGTTCCTAATCTGGAAAGCTTGTCACAGTGCTGAAGAAAAAGCGGAACAACATTATCTTGGTATTGACTATAAATACACACTAAAATTTGATCCCTGTAGGCTTTTCTTCAGCCCAGGCACTGGGATTAGCCACTGCCCTGAAGCAGTTTCTCAGATTTGCTTGTTGGTCAGCTAGGAATGTTATAATGAGATTATTACCAAAAGGCAAGAAGAATACTGGAATGAACATGAGACATGAAATAAGCTCTGAAAAGATTAAAAGAGAAATCAGCAATCGGTGGTCTTGACTCACATGAATAGTAGCCCACATCAGCATTGTGTGCCAAACGAGCGATGTCAAAGCTCTCAAGCATTGTAGGGTCCCATGTCTTCCGATACTGGCTGTCGAGAAGCACGTCGTACATAGTAGCAGCCGACACATCATTTATGGTTATTCTACACTGTATGGGAAACAAATGTATTTGCATACTTGTGTTATGGCAACAGTACACACAGTGCTCCTATGCACAGAATAGGGCAAGTAAATCAAACTGCCTTCACAAAAAGAAAAAGTGATCCAAGTGAACTGCATTAAATGATTATTCTTGATACCATATCTTTGTAAAGGACTATATGAATCAACAGACTGTTGTTAAATGCTCATATTACACATGACTCTCTTACTGAAATAATGGTAGCCTGTAACATGTAGTAGGCAAACAGTTTACCTTGATTTTGTGCACTTTGGAATAGCTGCCTTTGTTTCCTTGGGACGAGGGTAGAGGGGCCATCTCGACCCAGACCTCCATGCTATTCTTATCGTACTTGCTGAGCCAACTCTCCGTTGACACACATTGTTTTTTGAATTCATTAAACATGGACTCATCTGGAATAATTCCTGAACCGCGAGACATACCTAAAACAACAATTTCCCAATTGAAAACAGAGCAAGAAATACAGATATTCCCGAACAAGTATCAGTATCTTCCTACTGACAAGACAAAATATGCTTCTGTCGACACAGAGGGTGAGACGCAGTTTCTGTAGTCACAGATTCACATTTCAAGCTCGACAAGATTCTTGCCATAAATTCCTCACCTGAGGTCAACGCTTGCGCGTGGAAAAATCTCGTCATTACTTCCGGTAGTAGAGCAGGTGTATAACAAAACAGCAAGGTGCGCGCTCCACCTGAGACGTCCTATCAGTAACGACAGTGATTTAAGATACTGACATTATCTTGACTTATACCCACTGCACTGGCTTTTATATACTACTCAAGGGAGACCAGTTGACAAAACTTGGCACCATTTTGGGTGTATATATATATATAACCTAAACAATCTAAGTTTTAATTTAATTTTGTGATTTTACTGATTTGGGCTCAGACTTTAAACATTAAACAATTTTAATCCATTATAAATATACAAATGATCATGTTTAAAACTATATCTAAAAACAGAGTGAACAAATAAAAAGAAAATAAACCATTTCACTATTCATTGTGTTAAAATGTAATCTATCATTTTTTTCTCCAAAAAATTCGATTGTCTCACAGCCACAAGAATGTTGCCCCTTTTAACATTTTTTGTTGTTGTTGTCGCAAACGTTAGTGTACTTGTTAAAGGGATAGTTCACCCAAAAATGAAAACTCTCTCATCATTTACTCACCCTCATACCATCCCATATGTGTATGACTTTCTTTCTTCTGCAAAACACAAATGAAGATTTTTAAATGAATATTTCAGCTCTGTGTGTCCATACAATGCAAGTGACCAGAAATGTAAAGGTCCGAAAGAGACATAAGGGCAGCTTTAAAGCAATCCAGACAACTCCAGTGGTTAAATCTATAACTTCAGAAAAGATATTATAGGTGTAGGTGAGAAACAGTAAGTCCTTTTTCACTGAAAATCTACACTTTCACATTCAACCACCTACAGGTTGGGGCTGGTCAAAGGTGGAGATTCATAGTAAAAAAGGACTTAAATATTGATCGGTTTCTCACTCACACCTATCATATTTCTTCAGAAGATATGGATTTAAAAACTTTTATTCTGCCTTTATGTTCTTTTTGGACCTGCAGAGACCCATTCTAGTCACCGTTCACTTGCATTGTGAAGACAAACAGAGTTGAGATATTCTTAAAAAAAAAAATCTTCATTTGTGTTCTGCAGAAGTAAGAAAGTCATACACATCTGGAATGGCGTGAGGGTGAGTAAATGAGAAATTGTAATTTTTATGTAAACTATCCCTTTAAAGGTGCTGTAATCAATTTTATGAAAATGTCCATATTCTCTGAAAGATATCAATGAAATAGGTGCAATGAAACATCACTATGTGACGGGGTGCGGTCAGTTTGACGGTTGTCAGTTAAAGTTTGAGTACGATATTTGCTAAAAGAGGTTCTAGAAATGTTAAAATTGCTTACTGCACCTTTAAATAAGTCGACAAAAGTGTCAGTTAATAGCATACCTGAAATGAATTATGGGACAAGTGATGTTTGAAGAAAAAGTCAAATCAAGGTAAATAGGCCTATCACCTGTGAGCATGATTTTCTTTGGTGTAATTTCCAATTAAGAAGGAATTTTGCCAAATTATGCAAAAAGTGTGAAAATGTTTGCGATTTGTGTGCATTTAGAATACATCAAATGTTAGCTATGAAATTAGCCAAAGACAAAGGTGTTGGCCATTTTATTTCAAAAACGTAAAAAGTGTTATTTCCACCACAGAATTCTATTAAACACAATACAGAATCTGAGATGTGTGGAAATTACATTGTGGTGGGAATATTCATGACTTTCAGAAAAAGTGATAAAAATCTCCTGTGATGCATGTATATACACAGTTGGACAAAGCTAACAAACTGACTAGTGAGGGTGTGAAAAATGTTTTAATGAAGTCACAGTGCTATATAAAAGTGCCTGAACTTGAAGAAACATCCAAATATATAGGCTATATGGCACAGAGACTATTTGTAATAATATATTGAGAAGCAGGACAAACCAAATTTGGTGAAATATCTTTTATTAATGTGATACATTTTGGTGTCTCTTTAACCTTCCTTTTTTTATAATTATTATTTAATTTTTTTACAGCAAATAATAATAGTAATTTGTTCACACAAACTTTGCTAAACACTAGTAGACAGCGTATTTCAAACAGACCAACATACTTCAGAATAGCACACGGCTGAGTATTCAGTCAGTGATAACGTGATAGAGCTTTTCAGGAGGATTTTCATTCCTTTTTTAATTCTTACATATCAAATTATAATAAATGTTAATGTTTAAAACACACTTGATATTTTTTGTCTCAGTGATGAAAGATTTGTTGGTTTACAGTTGAATGAGACAGAGAGGAACTGATTTGTGCTAGAGGTTGAGTGATACCTGCCCAGTGAATAAAAGCCAATTAAAGCTAAATTCTTGAAACCCAACATTACAAATAGGGGAGTGAGAGTCTTGATTATTGTGACTTAAGTGGCAAGATAGTGAAACAACTAGGTCTTCGTAATACAGTAGCCAGGCAGCAATACAAATTATACATCAACCACTTGTATCCCACACATTGCTAACGCCATTCCTGTCAAGCACACAACAATTTTTTTCACTAACTAGTGAGATAATAAATAAACACATGAAACCAACAGTCTTATAACGAGCAATACCAAGACGTGTCTGTACACTAAGCAACAGCTGCGTTTGAGGAAGAAATCTAAATATCCCGTTTAACAAAACCTCAGCAGCTCTATGCAATGTTAATAGGCTCTAGAAAACCACAGCAATGTGGCTTGATTTGGTGCACTATGACAGAACAAGCAAGGCATTTTGTGTTTAACCGTCCCTAAACTGCATGCTGTTCCTACACTTGCGTAGCAAAAAACAAGGCAGAAAATGAGCGGATGAGCAGGGGGACTCCAGATAAGACTGTGCACCCCTTAGTGTGAATTGTTGACGCTTTCCATATCCAAGCTCAGAACAATGTGTTGACTTAGATAGACATTAACGTTGTGTTAGTACATACACATTTTTACCATTAATATTAGGTTTTGTAACTACAGTTGTGGATAGGTCATTAAATATCTTAGGTTTTGTGTTTTAATGAATTAAATAAGAATACAAAGTAACTTCCCTTTTCTAACAATGTTATATCCTAATCTTTTTTTCTTTTCTTTCCACAGCGCAATACATTCGATTTCCATGCAATCCTCCTAAGATTACAGAATAACATTTGTCTGTCCCAAATGAGGTTGTTCATAAAAACAAACTGCTTCCAACACTTTTTTTTTTTTTGGCCATACATACATATCCTGAAACAAAAGACCCTTAAATGATATCTGGTCCTTAATGCCATATTTAACATGACAACATCCAATTATAGAGATTAATCAGTACATGTTATTCCGTCCGTGATGACATTTCACAACAATGATTTAAAGATGGAAGTGATGCCATCAGTATGTTTCTTTTAAATAACTTAGGACAAAAACTACTGTATTCAACAGAATAGTGCATAATCTTTATGTAAAAACAAAAACAAAAAATCATACTAAGCAGTAACAGAAGTTTACAATACAGTATTATCTAGTTTTTCCAATTCCTCCTGTGAACTAAAAAAGAAAGGCCTAAAATTATCAGCCCCAGCTCAGACAGTTGAATTCTCTGCAACATTTTAAATTCACAACAACTATGACAGCACTGATGTTAAAATAAGTGCAAGAAACTCAAAAGCAAATGAGCTATGTCAGTCTGCAATCCCATATAATGCCATGCAGCCAGAACAGACGAGAATCTGAATGGTTTTAGCATTTGTAATCTATGCTGTGATTTAATTTTTTTCCCATTACTATATGTATTTTTGGAATCCATTTTAATACAGAGTAATAGCACATCCACACGGTTACTCTGAAAAGTCACTGGGTCTGGTGAGGGACAAGGGTGGTTACTAGCACGAGCAGCTGCTCTCAGTCACAGGTAGCTCTGGAGGCTTCTCTAGTTTGATGTCAATCACTGGAAGTTTAGGTTAAGGATCGGTTAGTGAGAAATGTAAAGAAGATTTACAATGGATAATTTTTTTTAAAAGTATGCATTTAACCTTGAATAATAAAGATAGACATGGTCCAAAGTGAAAATGTTGCCACCCCTGCTTTGGCAGATGAACATTTACCAGCCATGTTTCTTACCAGCCATGAAACTGCATTTTGTATTACCTTTTTCTGGGCAGAGTGCAAGTGTAAATAGCAACCAAAAGAATCTTCTTTGCACTAAGTAAAAATAGTGGCAGATACTATTTGCACCCCTAATTAAATACTAACATTTAATAAAGGGGCATCACTGCAGCATATTTATTGTGTGTTTTTAGAGTCCCACAGACACCCTATACCCCTTAAGTATGGTTTGACTACAGTAACCAAAGTATCACCATGATATTTTGTAGTAAAATCATAGACACCACAAAATTAAACATGGTTACTATAATAACACCATATTACTGTAGTAACACCATGGTTAATTGCATTAAAACTATGGCTTCTGCCAAAAAAAACGATTACTACAATATTACTACAATAAATCACAGTTAATTTTACCCGTATCAAACCTCTCTCTAAACTCCCCGACCTTCACTGTGAACAAATCACTGAGGCAATCAACCTTTATATGAATTTGTATTTATTATTATAAGTGTTAGAGGAAATATTAAAGGGATAGTTCACCCAAAAATGAAAATTCTCTCATCATTTACTCACCCTCAAGCCATCCCAGATGTGTATGACTTTCTTTCTTCTGCAGAACACAAATGAAGATTTTTAGAAGAATATCTCAGCTCTGCTGGTCCTCACAATGCAAGTGAACGGGTGCCAAAATTTCAAAGCTCCAAAATCCAAAAGGGAGCATAAAAGTAATCCATACGACTCCAGTGGTTAAAAATTTTCATTTTTGGGTGAACTAATACTTTAAGAGTGGAGACAGTATGGTACAAAGTGGGATAAAAGGGGGAAATCGATCCCGGGTGTACACACTACACCATTAAAGTGACAGTTGGGGATGCAGTTTGCCTTTTATTTCAGTGTTTCCACCATACTATTAGAGTGCAAATAGCCACACTGTGTGGCAGGTGCTATTTACACCTAGTGAAAATAGTCACTTTTTTTTACCTTTTTAGCAATAGTCTTTTTTTTTTAAACCTTTTTAGCAATCAAGTTATTTTGCTGTTTATCCTTGCATTTTTTGCAAACAGCGCTGGTCATTGTGTCACTCGCAAAATAATATTTGTGATGAGCCAGTCATCGTCTCCTAGTGAAACTAAATAACTGTACCTGTCATAAAAATCTAAAGAAATTTATTTTGAAATCTATACTTAGATTTTGTTACTCAATTTTAATTTTGGTGGCTTAATGCAGAATATTCCACATGTGTCACCACATAGTTTAGGGATCCTAGATACATTTGCTATTGAGTTAAAGGTTGTTAAAAGATGTGCAGGTTGAGATGCTTTTATTAATATTTGTTAATATGTCTTTGATTTCAAACAATCGTTCTTACAGTTTGATTTAAATCAAATTCGGAGTTTGGCAACCATGTATTTAACTGTTGATTGTGCATCCTGTTGAAATAGTTGTGGACTAATAAAACAATTATTCCAGAGAATTCATGTTTTTGTCATATAGGCTAGTTTATAATATGATTGAAAACACTGGCAGAAAAGCAGAATTGCTTCAGATCTCCTGCAATCAGACAAACATGTATAAAATTATTGTGAATTCAAATATTAGCCATGTCATTTTTATCAGAAGTACTTGGTGCATATTAAGGATACTGTCTTCTTTGCTCTTCTCTGGTGTACCATCCATTCCAGGCAAAGCAGCAGCAACACGACGAAACAGCTAAGAAAACAAACACACTTTATTTGTTAAAACTCTGAGTAAAATCTACACAAACAATGCAGCAATAAAACATTTCAAAATATATTTTAGTAGAATGTAAAACAAATTTAAACTCGAAGTGGGTAGAGAAAAATAATGTATTTTAGAGTATATTTGCATGAGGAAACAAATGATACACTCATTCTGTTTATAACAAGCAATACAGAACACTGATAATCAGCTTATGCACAAATCAACTTCTACATGTATTCTGTGAATTGCAAATGGCACTACACCTCAGCACATGTAGAGGACTTAGTTCTAGTGATGCTTGGCCAACATGCAAGGGATGTTTGTGGCACGGTACGTGAGGAGCACAATAAGCAAATACAATTCAGCAATGAATAAAAAACATAAAAGAGCAGCCCATAGCACAGGACCGAAGCAACACCTTTCAATGTGAGGTGCAGTAGAATGGATAATGACGGGTGGAGCAGAGAAAGATAGAAACCAAAGAAAGTAAGCAGATATAGTGGTGGAAAGGTACTTAGGGCTGGGCCATCCTCATTTCTCAGGAGTCTACCTGTTTGACATTGTAGCCAGTCTTTGCGCTGGTTTCAATGAACATGACATTCAGTTCCTTAGCCCTCTGCTCGCCCTCCTCCGTGGTAATCTGTCTGCTCAGCCGGAGCAGCGAGGAGGAGCGGAAAGAAATAGAGGCAGATAAAAGAAATGTGTCAAGAAGAGGAGAAAGAGAGAGACTGACAGAAGTTCACGTTAGTAATGGGGAAAAAGAGAAATTAAGTGTTTTAATAGAACCCCCGTCACAGGTTGAAAAGATAATTGCTCTGTTGAAAAACGTCTGAAATTTTTACATTGAAAAGACATTGCTGCAGTTCAACAAAGGGCCATTCACACAGGACACATTTGTTACTTGAGGACAATTCACAAACTGCCTATCAGTGAAGTGATAATACATAATGTCAGTGGCCATTCACAATTCCTGACATTTAATTGTAGAAAACATTTCGTGTCTTAGGTCAGTTAGGATCAATACTTTATTTTAAGAATGTGAAATGTCAGAATAATAGCAGAGAGAATGTTTTATTTCAGCTTATATTTCTTTTATCACATTCCCAGTGGGTCAGAAGTTTACATACACTTTGTTAGTATTTGGTTGCATTGCCTTTAAATTGTTTAACTTGGGTAAAATGTTTTGGGTAGCCTTCCACAAGATTCTCACAATAAGTTGCTGGAATTTCGGCCCATTCCTTCAGACAGAACTGAGTCAGGTTTGTAGGCCTTCTTGCTCGCACATGCTTTTTCAGTTCTGCCTAAAAGTTTTCTATGGGATTCAGGTCAGGGCTTTGTGATGGCCATTCCATTACCTTGACTTTGTTGTCTTTAAGCCATTTTGCCACAAATTTGGAGGTATGCTTAGGGTCATTGTCCATTTGGAAGACCCATTTGCGACCGAGCTTTAACTTCCTGGATTATGTCTTGAGATGTTGCTTCAATATATCCACATCATTTTCCTTCCTCATGATGCCATCTATTTTGTGAAGTGCACCAGTCCCTCCTGCAGCAAAGCACCCCCACAATATGATGCTGCCTCCCCCATGCTTCACGGTTGGGATGGTGATCTTCAGCTTGCAAGCCTCACTGTTTTTCCTCCAAACATAATGATGGTCATTATGGCCAAACAGTTACATTTTTGTTTCATCAGACCAGAGGACATTTCTCCAAAAAGTAAGATCTTTGTCCCCATGTGCACTTGCAAACTGTAGTCTGGCTTTTTTATGGCAGTTGTGGAGCAGTGGCTTCTTTCTTGCTGAGCAGCCTTTCAGGTTATGTCGATTTAGGACTCGTTTTACTGTGGATATAGATACTTGTCTACCTGTTTCCTCCAGCATCTTCACAAGGTCCTTTGCTGTTGTTCTGGGATTGATTTGCACTTTTCGCACCAAACTACGTTAATCTCTAGGAGACAGAATGCGTCTCCTTCCTGAGCAGTATGATGGCTGCATGGTCCCATGAAGTTTATACTTGAGTACTATTGTTTGTACAGATAAACGTGGTACCTTCAGGCATTTGGAAATTGCTCCCAAGGATGAACCAGACTTCTGGAGGTCCACATTTTTTTTTTCTGAGGTCTTGGCTTATTTATTTTGATTTTCCCATGATGTCAAGCAAAGAGGCACTGTTTGAAGGTAGGCCTTAAAATAAATCCACAAGTACACATCCAATAGACACCAATTAACCTATCAGAAGCTAATTGCCTAAAGGCTTGACATCATTTTCTGGAATTTTCCAAGCTGCTTAAAGGCACAATAAACTTCTGACCCACTTGAATTATGATATAGTCAATTAAAAGTGAAACAATCTGTCTGTAAACAATTGTTGGAAAAATTACTTGTCATGCACAAAGTAGATGTCCTAAACAACTTGATAAAACTATAGTTTGCTAATATGAAATCTGTGGAGTGGTTAAAAAAT